>NC_069500.1:913095252-913395252 GCF_027579735.1 Bombina bombina | reverse complement strand
AATAATTAAATAAACTACCTACAATTACCTACAATTAACCTAACACTACACTATCAATAAATTAAATAAACACAATTGCTACAAATAAATACAATTAAATAAACTAGCTAAAGTACAAAAAATAAAAAAGAACTAAGTTACAGAAAATAAAAAAATATTTACAAACATAAGAAAAATATTACAACAATTTTAAACTAATTACACCTACTCTAAGCCCCCTAATAAAATAACAAAGCCCCACAAAATAATAAATTCCCTACCCTATTCTAAATTAAAAAAGTTACAAGCTCTTTTACCTTACCAGCCCTGAACAGGGCCCTTTGCGGGGCATGCCCCAAGAAGTTCAGCTTTTGCCTGTAAAAAAAAACATACAATACCCCCCCCCCAACATTACAACCCACCACCCACATACCCCTAATCTAACCCAAACCCCCCTTAAATAAACCTAACACTAATCCCCTGAAGATCTTCCTACCTTGTCTTCACCATCCAGGTATCACCGATCGGTCCTGGCTCCGATATCTTCATCCAACCCAAGCGGGGGCTAGACATCCACTGAAGAAGTCCAGAAGAGGGTCCAAAGTCTTCCTCCTATCCGGCAAGAAGAGGACATCCGGACCGGCAAACATCTTCTCCAAGCGGCATCTTCGATCTTCTTCCATCCGGTGCGGAGCGGGTCCATCTTGAAGCAGGCGACGCGGATCCATCCTCTTCTTCCGATGTCTCCCGACGAATGACGGTTCCTTTAAGGGACGTCATCCAAGATGGCGTCCCTCGAATTCCGATTGGCTGATAGGATTCTATCAGCCAATCGGAATTAAGGTAGGAATTTTCTGATTGGCTGATGGAATCAGCCAATCAGAATCAAGTTCAATCCGATTGGCTGATCCAATCAGCCAATCAGATTGAGCTCGCATTCTATTGGCTGTTCCGATCAGCCAATAGAATGCGAGCTCAATCTGATTGGCTGATTGGATCGGCCAATCGGATTGAACTAGATTCTGATTGGCTGATTCCATCAGCCAATCAGAAAATTCCTACCTTAATTCCGATTGGCTGATAGAATCCTATCAGCCAATCGGAATTCGAGGGACGCCATCTTGGATGACGTCCCTTAAAGGAACCGTCATTCGTCGGGAGACATCGGAAGAAGAGGATGGATCCGCGTCGCCTGCTTCAAGATGGACCCGCTCCGCACCGGATGGAAGAAGATCGAAGATGCCGCTTGGAGAAGATGTTTGCCGGTCCGGATGTCCTCTTCTTGCCGGATAGGAGGAAGACTTTGGACCCTCTTCTGGACTTCTTCAGTGGATGTCTAGCCCCCGCTTGGGTTGGATGAAGATATCGGAGCCAGGACCGATCGGTGATACCTGGATGGTGAAGACAAGGTAGGAAGATCTTCAGGGGATTAGTGTTAGGTTTATTTAAGGGGGGTTTGGGTTAGATTAGGGGTATGTGGGTGGTGGGTTGTAATGTTGGGGGGGGGTATTGTATGTTTTTTTTTACAGGCAAAAGAGCTGAACTTCTTGGGGCATGCCCCGCAAAGGGCCCTGTTCAGGGCTGGTAAGGTAAAAGAGCTTGTAACTTTTTTAATTTAGAATAGGGTAGGGAATTTATTATTTTGGGGGGCTTTGTTATTTTATTAGGGGGCTTAGAGTAGGTGTAATTAGTTTAAAATTGTTGTAATATTTTTCTTATGTTTGTAAATATTTTTTTATTTTCTGTAACTTAGTTCTTTTTTATTTTTTGTACTTTAGCTAGTTTATTTAATTGTATTTATTTGTAGCAATTGTGTTTATTTAATTTATTGATAGTGTAGTGTTAGGTTAATTGTAGGTAATTGTAGGTAGTTTATTTAATTATTTTATTGATAGGGTAGTGTTAGGTTTAATTATATCTTAGGTTAGAATTTATTTTACAGGTAATTTTGTAATTATTTTAACTAGGTAACTATTAAATAGTTCTTAACTATTTAATAGCTATTGTACCTAGTTAAAATAAATACCAAGTTGCCTGTAAAATAAATATTAATCCTAAAATAGCTATAATATAATTATTTGTTATATTGTAGCTATATTAGGGTTTATTTTACAGGTAAGTATTTAGCTTTAAATAGGATTAATTTATTTAATAAGAGTTAATTTATTTCGTTAGATGTAAATTATATTTAAGTTAGGGGGGTGTTAGTGTTAGGGTTAGACTTAGCTTTAGGGGTTAATACATTTATTAGAATAGCGGTGAGCTCCGATCGGAAGATTAGGGGTTAATAATTGAAGGTAGGTGTCGGCGATGTTAGGGAGGGCAGATTAGGGGTTAATACTATTTATGATAGGGTTAGTGAGACGGATTAGGGGTTAATAACTTTATTATTGTAGCGCTCAGGTCCGCTCGGCAGATTAGGGGTTAATAAGTGTAGGCAGGTGTCGGCGACGTTGTGGGGGGCAGATTAGGGGTTAATAAATATAATATAGGGGTCGGCGGTGTTAGGGGCAGCAGATTAGGGGTACATAGGGATAACGTAGGTGGCGGCGCTTTGCGGTCGGAAGATTAGGGGTTAATTATTTTAAGTAGCTGGCGGCGATGTTGTGGGGGGCAGGTTAGGGGTTAATAAATGTAATACAGGGGTCGGCGGTGTTAGGGGCAGCAGATTAGGGGTACATAAGTATAACGTAGGTGGCGGTCGGCAGATTAGGGGTTAAAATTTTTAATCGAGTGGCGGCGATGTGGGGGGAGCTCGGTTTAGGGGTACATAGGTAGTTTATGGGTGTTAGTGTACTTTAGGGTACAGTAGTTAAGAGCTTTATGAACCGGCGTTAGCCAGAAAGCTCTTAACTCCTGCTATTTTCAGGCGGCTGGAATCTTGTCGTTAGAGCTCTAACGCTCACTGCAGAAACGACTCTAAATACCGGCGTTAGAAAGATCCCATTGAAAAGATAGGCTACGCAAATGGCGTAGGGGGATCTGCGGTATGGAAAAGTCGCGGCTGCAAAGTGAGCGTTAGACCCTTTAATCACTGACTCCAAATACCAGCGGGTGGCCAAAACCAGCGTTAGGAGCCTCTAACGCTGGTTTTGACGGCTACCGCCGAACTCTAAATCTAGGCCTAATTTACTACTATTATCAATTTTCTTCATTCTATTGGTATCTTTATTTAAAAACCAGGAATGAAAGCTTAGAAGTCGGCCCATTTTAGGTTCAGCAGTGCACCTGGGTAGTGCTTGCTGATCGGTGGCTAAATCACTAATCTGATGGTCTGATGTGTCATGATCACTAATATTAGTACTATCTAAAAATAATTGATATTTTTTGTATCTTGGTGACAGCCAGGTACTCAGGATTTTCAATGCTTTCTGAAAAAAATATGTTTATAGCTAAGGATCTAAAAGAAGCAGAGGAATCATTAAATATGAATACAGGGGGAAAAATTGTAATTGTAATGAAAATGAAAGTGTAAATAGCAACAAACCTATAAGGCCCCAGTATAATATGTTATTGTTTAAAGGAACACTAAATACAATAGAATTGAATAATTTATAAATACACAAGTAAAAATATAGATAAAGGGGAATCAATTGATGTGATATACTTAGATTTTGCAAAGGCATTTGATACAGTGCCACATGAGAGATTAATGCACAAAATTAAGGGACTGGGAATAGCTGAAAATGTTAGCTCATGGATAAATAACTGGATAAAAGATAGGGAGCAACGAGTAGTAGTAAATGGATCATACTCAGATTGGACAAAGGTAATCAGTGGCGTCCCCCAGGATTCAGTACTGGGCCCTGTTCTTTTTAATATTTTTATAAATGACTTGGAGCAAGGATTAAATAGCGACATCTCTATTTTTGCAGATGATACTAAGTTAAGTAAGGTCATTAGGTCAGAGCAGGACGAACTCTCTTTACAAAGGGATTTGCTAAAATTAAAACTATGGGCAAGTGAATGGAAAATGAGATTTAATACGGAAAAATGCAAGGTTCTACATTTTGGAAGTAAAAATAAGCAGGCTACGTATTTTTTAAATGGGACAAGACTTCGCCAAACACAGGAGGAAAGGGATTTGGGAGTAGTAATAGATAACAAGCTAAAGATGGGTGCACAATGCAGGGCAGCGGCTTCAAAGGCTAATAAGATACTAGCATGTATTAAAAGAGGCATTGATTCAAGGGAGGAAAGCATAATTCTGTCATTATATAAAGCCCTGGTAAGACCTCACCTTGAGTTTGGAGTGCAGTTCTGGAGACCGATTGCTAAAAAAGATATTGCAGAACTAGAAAAAGTTCAGAGAAGGGCCACAAAGCTAATAAGGGGATTGGAGAAATTAACCTATGAGGAGAGGCTAGCCAAACTGGGTCTGTTTTCTTTAGAAAAAAGGCGCTTGAGAGGTGACATGATTACTTTATATAAATATATTCAAGGCCCATATACAGAGATGGCAGAAGCTCTGTTTATTCCAAGAAAATTGTTTCTGACAAGAGGTCATAATTTAAGGTTGGAGGAAAGGAGATTTAATCTCCTGCAACGGAAACGTTTTTTCACTGTAAGAGCAATAAAATTGTGGAACTCATTACCAAAGGAGGTAGTGAATGCCAATACCATAGATACATTTAAAAATAGTCTGGATAAATTTCTGTATATAAAGAAAATTCATGGATATGATTGCTAGTATTAAATGGGTCACATTTTAATGGGGTTATTTAAGCTTAACTGGAGCTTTTTGAAAGTATTTTAGATTTGTACCTTATCTACTATGTTAATAAAAAGACAATGCAATAGCACTTACTTTTAAATTTTCCTGAAAATATTCTACTGCTCATTTAAAATTTAAAGTTAATCCAATGTTCCCTCCCCCCTGTTTCATGTGACTGTCATTAGCCAATCACAAAAACATAATTTATGCTTTCCTGATAAATTAATTTCTTCCATGGTGGTGTGAGTCCACAATCTATTACTCCTGGGAATTACTCTTCCCCACTACTAAGAGGAGGTAAAGATTCCCAAACCCAAAGAGCTCTATAAAACCCCTCCCACCTCACAGGTACCTCAGTCTAATGTGTATTCAAGCAAAATTAGGTAGGAAAATAAATAAAAGCAAAAAATAAATGAAGCAGGGAAAAAATATGTGCATAAATAAAACAACAACAAAAAAAAGGGTGAGATTTAAAAAAATATATATTTTTTTCACTGAAGCACTAAATCCAAAATCCCACAAGACCCTAAAAAGGGCATTTAAAAAAAATGCACTTAAAATGTAAACAATAGGCAAAATAAATCAACCTGAGACAACTGCTTAAGGGACATTCCTACCAAATGCTGCTTCAGAAGATGCAAAAACATCAAAATGATAGAATTTAGTAAAAGTATGCAAAGAAGACCAAGTAGCTGCCTCAAAAATTTGGCCATCTGAAGTCTCATTCTTGAAAGCCCAAGAAGTGGCAACTGCGCTAGTAGAATGAGCAGTAATCCATTTCAGTGGAGGCTGACCTGCCTCCAAATTAGCCTTATGAATCAAAAGTTTCAACCAAGAGGTCAAAGAAACAGAAGACACTTTCTATCCTTTCCTAGAACCAGAAAAGTTAAGAAACTAGAAGTTTGTCTGAAATCCTTACTAGCATCAATATAATACTTCAACGCTCTAACAACTTTCAAATTATGCAAAGATCTCTCTGAAGCATTCTTGGGATTAGGACACAAAGAAGGGACAACCATTTCCCTACTGATATTGTCTGAAGACACAACTTTAGTCAAGAAATCAAAGTTAGTCCTTAAAACAGCCATATCCTGATTAAATATATGATAAGCAGGGTAACAAGAAAGAGCAGACAATTCTGAAACTCTTCTAGCAGAAGAGATAGTCAAAAGAAACAAAACCTTCCAAGAAAGAAGCTTAGTATTCACTTTATGCATAGGCTCAAAGGGAGGAGCCTGCAAACCTTTAACACATAGTTAAGACTCCAGGGAAAAGAAATTGGCTTGATCACAGATTTAATTTGTGCCAAAGCCTGAAAAAAAACATGAATGTCAGGAATATGATCAATCTTCCTATGAAACAAAACTGAAAGAGCAGAAATAAGCGCTTTCAGAGAGCTGGCAGACAGGCTCTTATCTAAACCATCCTGTAAGAACTGTAAACTTTTATAAACCAAGCAATAAAAGCCTTCCAGATCTTATTATAAATCGTCCTTGTAACAGGATAACGAGCAAGGATTAAAGTTTCAATGACAGAATCTGAGAAAACTCTATGTTTAAGAACTATCCATTCAATGTCCATGCCATCAAGCTTAGATATTTGAGATGGAAAAACAGACCTTGAGACAGTAGGTCTCTTTAAAGCAGAAGAGGCCAGGGAGGACAACTGGACAACTGAAAAAGATCTGAATACCAAATCCTGCAAAGCCCAGCTGGGGCAATCAGGACAAATGACAATTTATCTAGCCTTATCTTGGAAATCACTCTAGGAAGAAGAACCAGAGGAGAAAACAGATAAGCAAGCTGAAATGACCAATGAGCTACTAGAGCATATACAAAATCTGCCTGAGGTTCCCTGGACCTCGCAAAGTACCTGGGAAGTTTGTAGTTTAAAAAAGAAGCCATGCGATCTATCTCTGGGAGACCCCAAAGATCCAATTTCAACAGAGGCCATATCTGAAGAGCCCTGAAAATAACAAAGAGTTCTAGAATATTTATTGGCAACCAGTCTCCTGAGGATTTCAAACCCCTTGTGCTCTCAGAGAACCCCAAACAGCTCCCCAACCTAAAAGTCCAGGTAGGATGAGCAAAAGAAGCCCCCTTAATAATGAACTGATGATCAAGCCACCAAGTGAGAGATTGACTTATACTATGATCCAGAAAAATCTTTTGAGATAGCTGAGTATGATCCCTGCACTACTGACAAAGCATACAAAGCTGAATAGGTATCATGTGAAATCAAGCAAATGGAATTGATTCTGAAGCTGCAATTATGAAACACAGTACTTCCAAACAAAGAGCAACATAGAGAGACTGTAGGTTCAGACAGGATGACATCAATTTTAGCCTTCTCTGCTCTGTAAATGTAGCCACCAATCAGCAAGTGCTATCCAGAATCTGAACCAAAAATAGGCCGGCTCATAAGCTTACATTCTTGCTTTTTCAAATAAATAAACCAAGAGAATGAAGAAAAAATGATAATAGGAGTAAATTAGAAAGTTGCTTAAAATTGCATGCTCTGGGGCCAATTTATCAAGAGCCGAATGGCTTGCCGGAAACAGCAGTTATGAAGCAGAGGTCTTAAGACCGCTGCTCCTTAACTGGTTCACCTGCTCTCAGCAACAACCCAATCCTATACAATTGGATTGATGGACACCCCCTTCTAGCGGCTGATTGGCCGCGAATCAGCAGGGGATGACATTGCACATGCTGTTTACCAGAACTGCTTGTGCAATGTTAAATGCAGACACCGTATGCTGTCAGCATTTAGCGATGTCTGTCGGACATAGTACGCTACAGCGTATCATGTCGGACAGATATTGATAATTCGGCCCCTCAATCTGAATCGTGAAAGAAAAAATTTGGGTTCAGTATCCCATTAAGATAGCATTTTTTCATATGTGCTATTCCCACTGCGTTAGTCCTAAATTGCGAACTGCGATGCACATTACGCATATTTTACATTCCTATGTTCTTCACATAGAAAATAATGTACTTTTTGTATTAAATATTTATATACATATATATATATATATATATAATGTTCATGTGAAATAAATATCTATTTCTAAATATCTGTAAGAATAGATATACAGGTATAGGCTTATATAGATATAGAAATACGTACTCATAATAAAAAGTACATTATCCTGTAAGTGAAGAACATTGTAACGTTATATATGTACAGTGCATTTACAGTACAACACATAAATACTTAAATACATATGTACACACAGATATATATATATATATATATATATATAGTCCAGATAGAGGACAGCACAATCTTACGCCAATTCGACTGCCAAGGTGCACTGCAAGCCAATTCGTATCCTCTCCAAGAACACAGGCACTCACTGGTCTTTATAAAAGGTAATCCTTTATTCAATCCATTAAAACAATAATAATACCATGACGTTTCGGCACAACATTGTGCCTTTATCAAATGTATCAAAATATTAAAAGCTTCATACCAAACTTACCCCAAATCACCACTTAAATACTGCTGGAGTATAGCACCTGCCGTCAACTCATCGTGTGTAAAGTCGGCGTCTGACGTCATCAGGGAGCGCTAGACTGTGCGCCCTGTGAGATCGTGATGCCGATGTTGTCATAGCAACATGTAAACTATACACGGTTACCCGGCGGCTATGCAATAAACCAACAGCTATATTTGCTAATCGAGTGTGTCGCCGATTACATGTGTTAGCGGAGATCCCCATGCCTATAGCAATGGGACAAAATGCCGCTGATCCCCAAACTATTGGATAAAGAACAATATCTGTATCGGCGCAACGCTCCCAGCAAATGATACTAAAAACAGTGTGCATAAAAAACAAAGTGTGTTTAAAAAGGTGCATCTATATAACATTGTATCTATATCATAGTAAGTGAAAAATATCACAATAGCTTTTAGTGTCATAGAGACAAAAAACTACCTACATTTACATGTAGTATGAACTATTAGCTGACAGTCATGCCCACTAGTATTATGGTAGAAACATAGGAACAATATGCGAGAGATAATTATATGTCCATTTACTGAAACCCATATGCTACATCAGATTAGATCTGTGTACTCAGATTATGTAACCAGGACAGAATTTATCTAGTAGAAGGGACTAAAGTCCAGCGATGTATTGAGGCCATATGGAGCGATGGTATTTAACCTGTAGATCCACTTGGTTTCACATTGTAGTAGCAGGTTCCCCCTGTCACCTCCCCTTGGGAGTGGGGGTATATGATCTATAAGCATTGTGCGTAAACTGGAAACCGCATGCTTATGTTGGACGCAATGCATGGCTACTGGTTGTTCTGATTCTCCAGTACGTAGGGCCTCCCGTATTGCACATCGGTGATTTGCCATACGTTCGCGGAAGGATGTTACTGTTTTGCCGATATATACCCTGGAACATGGGCAAATGATCATGTATACTACATATATGCTGGTGCAGGTGAGGCGATGTCTGATGTCGAATCTTCTGTTGCTATGAGGATGTTGGAACGAGTTGCCCCTAAGCATACCATTGCAGGTCACACATCCAGAGCAGGGAAAACAGCCCATTTTCGTGGGTTTAAGCCAAGTATCCTTTTTGTAGTTCTTTATTGGATCTGACTTAACCAATATATCCCTTAGATTATTTGCTCTACGGTATGCTATTCTGGGGGCAGTCACCCTCCCAAAAGGTAGTGTGGGATCACTGCCTACCACAGGCCAATGTTTCCGAACCGCATCAGCAAGATGTCTCGAATCTGATGTGTATGTAGTTACCATATTAATCCGATTAGGGTCTGATTTAGTTGTCCCTTGTCTATTTTCCAGATTGGTGGGATCCATAAGATCATTACGTGCCTTCTTGACCATATCCCTGGTGTAGCCTCTCTCCACTAGTTTCATGTCAATTTCCTCTAGTTGTTGGTGTAGCATAGGCGTCTCGCTATTGTTCCTAATGACACGAGTGAGTTGGGAGGTGACAATCCCTTTCTTTTGATGCAGAGGGTGAAAACTCCTCGCATCCAACAAGGAATTGCGGTCAGTGGGCTTGGTATAAAGGGAAGTGCCAAACCGAGTGATACCCTCTGCATCAACTTTAAAGATGTTAAGATCCAAAAAGTGTACAGATACTGTACTGTAATCCAACTTAAACCTAATAGGACAAGCCATGGTGTTCAAATGTGACACCCACTCAAGCAGTGCTGGCTCACCACCTCTCCACACCAAGAACACATCGTCGATGTAGCGTGTGTAATACATGATATTACTGTTATCATGTGGCCGCATCAGAGTGCGTTCATACCACGCCATGTAGAGATTAGCATAAGTGGGTGCCACATTCGAACCCATGGCTGTACCAGAAATTTGCAGAAAATACTCATTTTCGAACTTAAAATAATTCATCTCAAGACAATGTTTTAACATTTCACAAAGGAATTCTATGGGTGGACCATTATATAGATCATTGCCCGTCACCATGGACCTGACAGCCTCCACACCCTCAAGGTGAGGTATAACTGTGTAAAGGCTGTCCACGTCCATGGTGACAAGCACATTGTCAACACTTAGACCAACATATTCCTTTAGAACACGAATCATCTCTGGGGAATCCTTAAGGTAAGAATCAGTATGTTTTACAACCTGCTGGAGGTGCGAGTCAATGTATATGGCTAAACTGGACAGAATAGAACCCCTGGCAGACACAATCGGTCTGCCAGGTGGATTAAGTAAGGTTTTGTGTACCTTTGGCAATAGATAGAGCACCGGAACCTTTGGATAATCCGTAATAAGAAATGACTGCTCCTGTTCACTAAGTATGCCAGTCTCAAAACCCTCCTGTAGAAATCTGTCAATGACCCTTTTATAGGCTGATGTAGGGTTACCAGATAGTTTCTTGTACGTTTGGTTATCCCTTAGCTGTCTAAGTGCCTCTTTCCTGTATTCTGTGTAGTCTAGAATGACAACAGATCCTCCCTTATCCGCAGGGCGGATAATGATGGATGTGTCATAAGGGAGGATCTGTTGTCATTCTAGACTACACAGAATACAGGAAAGAGGCACTTAGATATATATATATATATATAGTATGTGTGTTAAAACCCTTTGCATCCCTTTTGTTTGTCAAACACCTTATACCATCTATTTTTGAGCCCTTTTTTAAATTATTTTTTCTTTAAATAATTTTTATCAGACAGTGTTTATATGAGCGTAACTGTACTTTTACCTGTATTTCTGGTGTGTTTTATGCAACTTTTTTTTTCTTCCCCTACCCGTTATGCGAGCTCTGATGCCAGTAGGATTGGAAACCAAGCCATTATGTAATCATTCTACTGATGAAATTCACAAAAAATAAATCATACCAGAATTAAAAGGAAAAAAAGTAGGGAAACACTTAACTTGAAAGCAATAACGTTACATTTTTTTATGTATACTTAATACATATAGGGTCAGATTACAAGTGGCGCACTATTGTTTTTTCCACTCAAGTGCTAACTGCGCTCAAAGTAAAAAACTACAGAGGCCACATGAGCGCCCATATTACAAGGTGAAATTAAAAAGGTAGAAGAAAATGTCAACTCAGTCAGTGGCTTGTTCTATGGACCAGTTACCACCTGGGAGTAGCTTCTTTTAGCCCAATTGTGCTTTTCACAGATGAGAACTTTGTTGAAGTATATAAGTCTGATCTCCCCAAACAGGGAAAGTCCAGCCCCAAAACACCAGGCTATTATCTTCTGAACAAGGAAAATGACAACCTCAGACGATCATTTTGCCTCCTTTGGGCCTCGTCATGGACTTTACCATGGACTTGTAATATCAAGTTGCACACTAATGTTAATGCAGTCCAGCAATATTGCGTATCGCATCATTAGCAATCTGGCCCCTAATACAAATAATCAGTAAGTTAGTACTTGTCTGCATACACATAAAGGGGTAGAAAACAAGTGGCACTCTATCAACTGCATGAGATTTACGCACGCATTCACAAGCTTACAGTCAAGGTTTTAGCACCCACTCGTATTACCAGTTCAACAGCGGTTAGATATCGCAAACTAAGTTTTGCAAGCTTTTGAAAAATTATGCAATCCTATCTTTTCAAAGGGCTACAAAAAACATTATTCTGCACTCATATTTAAAGTTGCTGGGTAATATGCATGTGACCGCAGCTACCCACAGGTCTAGTTAAATAATTGGGCTTCTGCATATGGTCAAGAATCATTACTAAGCTGCTCACATAGGTCTAGTGAATTAGAAATTAAACAAACATCACAGCCAATATGTCCCAGATGACCAACTTGGCCTATCGGGCCGTTCTTGCCTCTTTGATAACAATTGTGTAGCAGTGCTCTTTTGATTGAGCAAGAAATCTTCTACAAGTTGACCATAAACGTCTTTTTTTATTCAGTGCCCTGGAGGATTGCACAGTATCCAATACATGTTGAAGTAACAGAATTTGCCTACTTCAATGCTTAAGGATTCTTTTAAAATTATTATTAACACATTTCCTTAAAGGGAATGAAACCCACATTTTTTCTTTCATGATTCAGAAAGAGCATGACATTTTAAACAACTTATCTAAATAGGCTCAGTAGCTGCTGATTAGTGGCTGCATGTAGATGCCTTGTGTGACTGGCTCACCCATATGCATTGCTATTTCTTCAACAAAGGATATCTGAAGAATGATTGTAATGTTGCTTAAAATTGTATTTTCTATCTGAATCATGAAATAAATATTTTGGGTTTGATGGCCCTTTAAGTGGAACATGTTCTCAACCAATGTTTCTCGCGTATCTGTAAAAATTCGGTTTCTGTACACGTATCAGATTTTGGAGGCTCTGCTTGAACGTCCAGGATCTCATCCTTTTTCACATTACCTGCAAATGTAAAAAAGGGTTAATGTCATATATCTATTAATTTTAAATAATTAATATTACCTTTCACAGCAGACACTTGTGCTTTTTTAAAGGGTTGGTCTTCCTCTATTAATTTTCACATTTTCTCAAAAAAGTTAAATTTGATTATCTGAAATGATAAACTTTATGATGTTTGCAAATAATATTTATCCTTATTTTACATTGCAGTTCGGACTTTATTTTAAAGGGTTAATAATAACCTCATGCATAGTTTTTTTTTCCAAATGAGTGACATGTATATAGAAATAAGTTAGGGTACTTTTCCATGGGGGGGGGGGGATTTCAGCTTCTACAATAATTTGGCAATAGTCGACAAAAAAATCTATAGCGTGATTTGCTGGCAGTGGTGGTCCTGTAATGGAAAAGTACCCTAAATTATTTATTATTAGAAGGATATAGGTAGTATAGATTAGCTGGTAGTTCATATATATTAGTAGATAGTTAAGAGTTCATAATAAGTAGTTCATAGTTAAGAAATAGTTAAGAAATTAGATTTTTAAATAGTTAATAAGATATAGTTAATAGTTATAAGGTTAGATTTGTAAACAATTAATAGTAAGTAGTTCATAGGTAGTAGAATATAATTGTTAATAGGTAATATTTTGCAAACCTTCATCCTTTGTTAATTCTTTTTGTTCAGATGTTTTCATCTATATAAATATAATTTTTAAACAAAGTTTTAATTACCAAAAATCTACATTCATATATAAAAATCTAAATATATGTCTATATCTGTGAATACATTTATATTTTTATTTGTTAATGTTTGATATTTTACATTGCAAATAGTTAATTAAATATAAAGTTACCTAAGGAATCAGATATCAGCATAGTGAAATCTGACATTTCAGGCCAATTGAGTCCGGAAAAATATTGCCATAGTCCATAGGGCTCCATGTACAAAGCAGCTAGAGCTGCTCCGGAGCCCTTGTGGGGCAGGTTCGCACATGCGAGCCTGCTTCCCGCTATGTAAGAAGCAGCGATCATTAGACTGAGGTGGCGAAGAGAAATCACAGAGAATTCGCTCGCTGTCTGTGATTGACAGTCCCTTCACTCGTGCGATTGGTCTTGCGAATGAAGGGGGGCATTACATACTAATCGGAGTGTGTACTGATACATACGGGCCAGCGGATGAACAGATCCACTGCCCGTATGCAGTGAAGGCAGGGGGACAGCTTTGCAAGTTGAGAAGCTATCCGCCCGCCTTTTAATACATGGGACCCATAGGGCTCTATTTATCAAGGTCTATCAGACCTGATCCGACAGTGCGGATCAGGTCCGACAGACCTTGCTGAATACGGCAATCAATATGCTCGCCATATTCAGCATTGCACCAGCAGCTCACAAGAGCTGCTGGTGCAATGCCGCCCCCTGCAGACTCGCGGGCCAATGGGCCGCCAGCAGGGCGGTGTCAATCAACCCGATCGTACTCGATCGGGTTGATTTCTGGCGATGTCTGTCCGCCTGCTCAGAGCAGGCGGACAGGTTATGGAGCAGCGGTCTTTGTGACCGCTGCTTCATAACTGCTGTTTCTGGCGAGCCTGCAGGATCGGCAGAAACACGGGGCATCAAGCTCCATTCGGAGCTTGATAAATATGCCCCATAGTGTCTGAAATATGTCAAACATTTTTTGTAGCCAAACGATTTGTACATAATTTGTGTACCTGTTGAACACTCATCTTCGCCTTGAATATTTTTTTTCAATATTTGCAGGATGGGAGGGGGGACACAAAACTAACAAGAAGGGTGGTGATGTATCTTCAGAATAAAAAAAAATTGTTGTCACGCAATTAGTGTAATGTGTTATAAATTCTCATTGGCTGTTTTGTTAAAAAAAATGTCATTGGTTGAAAAGTGTGGCGCAGTTAGAATTGCAATTATGCACATGTCAGATACCTATAGACTGACCTGACCATATACTTTTTTTTATTGAAGACAACAAAAGACGCTTATAGATTATAAAACCACAAAATAAGAACTACAGATGATTACCAAGTACTTCAAAAATCAGTGAGAAAAATATGCTTAAATAAATCATGATCACTAGCATTGCTGGGACTGTCTTGAGATATCCTTACATCCAATGATTCCAGCAGAGGCCTAGTTGTTGTTAACTGCAAGGCCTAAGGAAGGAAGTAGGTCATATTGCAGAACTGAATGGACACAGCATTTTTGCCTTAGTTTTGGTGGTGGTGGAACTCACAAGACTCCCATTGGACTCTTAAAGGGACATAATACTCATATGCTAAATCACTTGAAACTTATGCAGTATAACTGTAAAAAGCTGACAGGAAAATATCACCTGAGTATCTCTATGTAAAAAAGGAAGATATTTTACCTCACAATTTCCTCAGCTCACCAGAGTAAGTTCTGTGTAAAAATTTATACTCAGCTGCTCCCAGCTGCAGGTAAACAAATTAAAAAAATGAAGAAATGAACAGCAGCCAATCAGCATCAGCAGTGCTGAGGTCATGAACTCTTACTGTGATCTCATGAGATTTGACTTAACTCTCATGAGATTTCATAGTAAGCTTCCTTTACCTGATTGGTGAAATAATATGAGAGTGCACAAAGCTCATCCTTTCAGTTGTCCCAGGACAGACACACTAAAATGCTGCTAGAAATCCTTTACAATGGGAGGTGGCTACTGAGGAACTTTTGAGGTAAAATATCTTTCTTTTTTACATAGAGATGTTCAGGTGATATTTTCTAATCAGCTTTTTACAGCTATGCTGCATCACTTTCAAGTGTTTAAACATTTGGGTATTATGGCCCTTTAAGTAAATACTGTTGTGTAACCTTATTTTCTTGAGTATTAATTAAAATATGCCAGTGCTACAAATATTTAAATAAATGTTCCAAATGATAATACATATGTGTCTTTATTTGTTTATAATAATGGGGCATTTTTAATGACAGTGTAGTATAAATACATAGGCCTAGATTTAGAGTTCGGCGGTAAAAGGGCTGTTAACGCTCCGCGGGTTTTTTTCTGGCCGCACCATAAATTTAACTCTGGTATCGAGAGTTCAAACAAATGCTGCGTTAGGCTCCAAAAAAGGAGCGTAGAGCATTTTTACCGCAAATGCAACTCTCGATACCAGAGTTGCTTACGGACGCGGCCGGCATCAAAAACGTGCTCGTGCACGATTCTCCCATAGGAAACAATGGGGCTGTTTGAGCTGAAAAAAAACCTAACACCTGCAAAAAAGCAGCGTTCAGCTCCTAACGCAGCCCCATTGTTTCCTATGGGGAAACACCTCCTAAGTCTGCACCTAACACCCTAACATGTACCCCGAGTCTAAACACCCCTAACCTTACACTTATTAACCCCTAATCTGCCGCCCCCGCTATCGCTGACCCCTGCATTACACTTTTAACCCCTAATCTGCCGCTCCGTAAACCGCCGCCACCTACGTTATCCCTATGTACCCCTAATCTGCTGCCCTAACATCGCCGACCCCTATGTTATATTTATTAACCCCTAATCTGCCCCCCACAACGTCGCCGACACCTACCTACACTTATTAACCCCTAATCTGCCGAGCGGACCTGAGCGCTACTATAATAAAGTTATTAACCCCTAATCCGCCTCACTAACCCTATCATAAATAGTATTAACCCCTAATCTGCCCTCCCTAACATCGCCGACACCTACCTTCAATTATTAACCCCTAATCTGCCGACCGGAGCTCACCGCTATTCTAATAAATGTATTAACCCCTAAAGCTAAGTCTAACCCTAACACTAACACCCCCCTAAGTTAAATATAATTTTTATCTAACGAAATAAATTAACTCTTATTAAATAAATAATTCCTATTTAAAGCTAAATACTTACCTGTAAAATAAATCCTAATATAGCTACAATATAAATTATAATTATATTATACCTATTTTAGGATTAATATTTATTTTACAGGCAACTTTGTAATTATTTTAACCAGGTACAATAGCTATTAAATAGTTAAGAACTATTTAATAGTTACCTAGTTAAAATAATTACAAATTTACCTGTAAAATAAATCCTAACCTAAGATATAATTAAACCTAACACTACCCTATCAATAAAATAATTAAATAAACTACCTACAATTACCTACAATTAACCTAACACTACACTATCAATAAATTAATTAAACACAATTGCTACAAATAAATAACATTAAATAAACTATCTAAAGTACAAAACATAAAAAAGAACTAAGTTACAGAAAATAATAAAATATTTACAAACATAAGAAAAATATTACAACAATTTTAAACTAATTACACCTACTCTAAGCCCCCTAATAAAATAACAAAGCCCCCCAAAATAAAAAATTCCCTACCCTATTCTAAAATACAAATATTACAAGCTCTTTTACCTTACCAGCCCTGAACAGGGCCCTTTGCGGGGCATGCCCCAAGAATTTCAGCTCTTTTGCCTGTAAAAAAAAACATACAATACCCCCCCCCCAACATTACAACCCACCACCCACATACCCCTAATCTAACCCAAACCCCCCTTAAATAAACCTAACACTACCCCCCTGATGATCTTCCTACCTTGTCTTCACCATGCCAGGTTCACCGATCCGTCCTGGCTCCAAGATCTTCATCCAACCCAAGCGGGGGCTAGACATCCACTGAAGAAGTCCAGAAGAGGGTCCAAAGTCTTCCTCCTATCCGGCAAGAAGAGGACATCCGGACCGGCAAACATCTTCTCCAAGCGGCATCTTCTATCTTCTTCCATCCGATGACGACCGGCTCCATCTTGAAGACCTCCAGCGCGGATCCATCCTCTTCTTCCGACGACTAGACGACGAATGACGGTTCCTTTAAGGGACGTCATCCAAGATGGCGTCCCTCGAATTCCGATTGGCTGATAGGATTCTATCAGCCAATCGGAATTAAGGTAGGAATTTTCTGATTGGCTGATGGAATCAGCCAATCAGAATATAGTTCAATCCGATTGGCTGATCCAATCAGCCAATCAGATTGAGCTCGCATTCTATTGGCTGTTCCGATCAGCCAATAGAATGCGAGCTCAATCTGATTGGCTGATTGGATCAGCCAATCGGATTGAACTATATTCTGATTGGCTGATTCCATCAGCCAATCAGAAAATTCCTACCTTAATTCCGATTGGCTGATAGAATCCTATCAGCCAATCGGAATTCGAGGGACGCCATCTTGGATGACGTCCCTTAAAGGAACCGTCATTCGTCGTCTAGTCGTCGGAAGAAGAGGATGGATCCGCGCTGGAGGTCTTCAAGATGGAGCCGGTCGTCATCGGATGGAAGAAGATAGAAGATGCCGCTTGGAGAAGATGTTTGCCGGTCCGGATGTCCTCTTCTTGCCGGATAGGAGGAAGACTTTGGACCCTCTTCTGGACTTCTTCAGTGGATGTCTAGCCCCCGCTTGGGTTGGATGAAGATCTTGGAGCCAGGACGGATCGGTGAACCTGGCATGGTGAAGACAAGGTAGGAAGATCATCAGGGGGGTAGTGTTAGGTTTATTTAAGGGGGGTTTGGGTTAGATTAGGGGTATGTGGGTGGTGGGTTGTAATGTTGGGGGGGGGGTATAGTATGTTTTTTTTTACAGGCAAAAGAGCTGAAATTCTTGGGGCATGCCCCGCAAAGGGCCCTGTTCAGGGCTGGTAAGGTAAAAGAGCTTGTAATATTTGTATTTTAGAATAGGGTAGGGAATTTTTTATTTTGGGGGGCTTTGTTATTTTATTAGGGGGCTTAGAGTAGGTGTAATTAGTTTAAAATTGTTGTAATATTTTTCTTATGTTTGTAAATATTTTATTATTTTCTGTAACTTAGTTCTTTTTTATTTTTTGTACTTTAGATAGTTTATTTAATTTTATTTATTTGTAGCAATTGTGTTTAATTAATTTATTGATAGTGTAGTGTTAGGTTAATTGTAGGTAATTGTAGGTAGTTTATTTAATTATTTTATTGATAGGGTAGTGTTAGGTTTAATTATATCTTAGGTTAGGATTTATTTTACAGGTAAATTTGTAATTATTTTAACTAGGTAACTATTAAATAGTTCTTAACTATTTAATAGCTATTGTACCTGGTTAAAATAATTACAAAGTTGCCTGTAAAATAAATATTAATCCTAAAATAGGTATAATATAATTATAATTTATATTGTAGCTATATTAGGATGTATTTTACAGGTAAGTATTTAGCTTTAAATAGGAATTATTTATTTAATAAGAGTTAATTTATTTCGTTAGATAAAAATTATATTTAACTTAGGGGGGTGTTAGTGTTAGGGTTAGACTTAGCTTTAGGGGTTAATACATTTATTAGAATAGCGGTGAGCTCCGGTCGGCAGATTAGGGGTTAATAATTGAAGGTAGGTGTCGGCGATGTTAGGGAGGGCAGATTAGGGGTTAATACTATTTATGATAGGGTTAGTGAGGCGGATTAGGGGTTAATAACTTTATTATAGTAGCGCTCAGGTCCGCTCGGCAGATTAGGGGTTAATAAGTGTAGGTAGGTGTCGGCGACGTTGTGGGGGCAGATTAGGGGTTAATAAATATAACATAGGGGTCGGCGATGTTAGGGGTAGCAGATTAGGGGTATATAGGGATAACGTAGGTGGCGGCGATTTGCGGTCGGAAGATTAGGGGTTAATTATTTTAAGTAGCTTGCGGCGACGTTGTGGGGGGCAAGTTAGGGGTTAATAGATATAATACAGGGGTCGGCGGTGTTAGGGGCAGCAGATTAGGGGTACATAAGTATAACGTAGGTGGCGGTCGGCAGATTAGGGGTTAAAAATTTTAATCGAGTGGCGGCGATGTGGGGGGACCTCGGTTTAGGGGTACATAGGTAGTTTATGGGTGTTAGTGTACTTTAGGGTACAGTAGTTAAGAGCTTTATAAACCGGCGTTAGCCAGAAAGCTCTTAACTCCTGCTATTTTCAGGCGGCTGGAATCTTGTCGTTAGAGCTCTAACGCTCACTGCAGAAACGACTATAAATACCAGCGTTAGAAAGATCCCATTGAAAAGATAGGCTACGCAAATGGCGTAGGGGGATCTGCGGTATGGAAAAGTCGCGGCTGAAAAGTGAGCGTTAGACCCTTTAATCACTGACTCCAAATACCAGCGGGCGCCCAAAACCAGCGTTAGGAGCCTCTAACGCTGGTTTTGACGGCTACCGCCGAACTCTAAATCTAGGCCTTAATGTGTTTGCAGTTTAATATTAAAATAATAAAAAAATATTTTTTAAATAAATATATTATTAACCTCAGTTGCGTTACCATATCACCCTATTTAATTCATAATGCTACACATTTATAGCACTGGAAAATGTAATTAATTAATGTTTAATATTGCCTATTTCTTTAGTTTGTGGTTTTAAATAATATGATAGTGAATATGCATTTTAATTGAGTTTTTACAGTGCACTTAAATTGCTTTTTGTCTATGAGATTATGAACACACAATAATCACTCAAAGGGGCCCATTTATCAAGCTCCGAACGGAGCCTGTGGGCCCGTGTTTCTGGCGAGTCTTCAGACTCGCCAGAAACACCAGTTATGAAGCAGCGGTCTAAAGACCGCTGCTCCATAACGCTGTTCGTCTGCTCTGATGAAGCGGACAGGAATCGCCGGAAATCAACCCGATCGAGAACGATCGGGTTGATTGACACCTCCCTGCTGGCGGCCGATTGGCCGCGAGTCAGCAGGGGGCGGCGTTGCACCAGCAGCTCTTGTGAGCTGCTGGTGCAATGTTAAATGCGGAGAGCGTATTGCGTAAAAATCCAGTATAAAACCTTTTGATAACTTACTTAGAAGCTCCCAGTTTAGCACTGTTGATGAGGTTAGGCTCGGAAACCCAGTGAAAGGGGCTGGGAAAACAAAACAAGAAGAGCAGACCCCCCTCCCCTGCATATGAAAAGACAGATTACAGACTCCTGCTTGCTCCTGTTTATGTAAAAATCAGTATACATCTGACATTTTGGGGTTTGGTTAAGAGTCTTAAAATCAACACAATGGGGCAGAATGGAGCTTGATGCCCCTGTTTCTGCACAAGCCTTCAGGCTCGCCGGAAAAGACCGCTGCTCCATAACTTGTCCCCCTGCTCTGAGGCTGCCGACATCAATCCACCCGATCCTATACGATTGGCCACGAATCGGTAGGGGGCGGCATTGCACAAGCAGATCTCCAGAACTACTTGTGCAATGATAAATGCTGACAGCGTATTGATGTGCGGCAGACATGATACGCTACATCGTATCATGTCTGCTCGCACTTTTATAAATCGGCCCCAATGTATTTAAAACTAAGCAAAATTATACAATTTTACAAAAACACTACCAGATGGGCTATATAAATGGATCATCTACAAAACAATCCATCAACAGTCAATATTTTCATCTTATGGATCTTATCTGGGGTCTTTTGTAGACAAGTAGATGTCAAGAGGGAGTGCAGGGGCTCTAAGCTGATGTTGGGAAAGAGCTGACAATCCTTAATGCATGTTCATAACTGTTTGAGTAATGTTAAATGCTGTCGGCATTCAGCAATGTCTGGCGGACATGATAAATCGGCCCCTACTGAACACGTCTCTTCAGCCAATGACAAGAGGCATTTGTGTGTAGCACCTGTTACCAGCTAGCATCCAATAGTGCATTGGAGCTCTTGACCCTACCTAGGTATGTTTTTTTAACAAAGAATACCAAAAAAACAAATACATTTGATAACAGAAGTAAATTAAAAAGTCTCTCAAAACTGCATACTCTGTCAGAGCCATGTATGCTTAAAGGATCACTAAACACAGTAGAATATCATAATCAATAAATGCATACTAAGCAGATAATGCAAAATCCCTTGGTTTGAATTTCAAATGAGTAGTAGATTTTTTTCTTACAAATTTCAAATTTAGTTACATTTTCTTTCCTAATGCATCATGTGACAGCTATCAGCCAATTACAAAATACAAATACGAATATCCTGGTTCTTGCACATGCTCAGTAGGAGCTGATACCTTAAAAAGTGTGCAAATAAAAAGATAGTGCTTGTTTAGACAATGGAACTGAATTGGAAAGTTGTTTAAAATTGTGTGCTCTATCTGAATAATGAAAGTTTCATTTTGACTTGACTGTCATTTTAATTCTGACTCTAACTTATTGCACTATAGTTCTCTTCTTGTTACATTGTACTGTATGAAATACACATTCCTTTCTGAGATAGATGCATTGCACTTTTATTATTCATAGTTGTGTTGCTGCAATCGTTACTTCTTTATTTTAGACAGCGCCAATTTTCCATCCACCTTTACTTGGTAAGTTTGGGCAGTGAAACAAACCTTAAATTTGGAAAAAGACCAAAAATACTTTTTACATAGCCATCTTGCGAAATAATTAATGTAAAACAACAACCACAGCTTAATCAAAATGATTGAATATTGTGTTTTATACAAACATGTAGTTAATGCATTAGCTCTTTTATATGGGCAACTGTACTGTTTCCAAATGTGGGGCTTGTCAAATTTATCAGGAGTTAAAGTGATGGTAAACTTTAACTAATGAAATGTCAAATAAGTAATCTTTGTCATTAAACAAAGAATATGTCTACCTTTTTTTGTTTTTAGTCCATCTGTGAAAGGTTTAAATTAGTGCATATACTAATGCTTTTATTGAAATGTTATGCCGGCCCACTTGGATGAACTCTTTTTTTTTTTTTAATGACAATTCCAGTGAACATCCAATCAACATGTGCGTCATTTGACAATTGAAGTCCCGCCCCTTTAAAGCCCTTAGAAAGTCTATGTAGAGAGTGGGTGTGACTGCTGTATACATCACAGCCCAGCCAAAAGAGGAAATGAAGGGGGGAGGAGGCAGAGGAACAGACAATACCAATTAGAATTATAAATCTTTTATTTAAAATATTTTTAAATCTTTTATTTAAAATATTTTTAAAAATCCAGATAGATTAGCAAAACTTCTAAGCACTTCAGAAATACTTTATTTATCTTAGTACACAGTCTAATATATGTGTTCAGGCTTTCAAGATTTTTAGGTTATCTTTAGCAGAGGGTTCAACAGGAAGAACTAGTCGTGTTCTAAAGTAAGTTATTTTCTATGGGAGCTGCTACAACATAATAGCAACAATATTTTATATCTGTTAGTGTTAAAGGACCAGTAAACACAGTAGATTTGCATAATCAACAAATGCAAGATAACAAGACAATACAATAGCATTTACTCTGAATTTCAAATTAGTAGTAGATTTTTTTTCTAACACATTTCAAAGTTTTGTATATTTCCACTCCCCCTGTACCATGTGATAGCAATCAGCCAATCACAAATGCATATATGTATAGTCTGAGTTCTTGCACATGCTCAGTAGGAGCTGGTGACTCAAAAAAGTGTAAATAGAAAAGAATGTGCACATTTTTTTTTTAATGGGAGTAAATTGGAAAGTTGTTTAAAATTACATGCTCTATCTGAATCATGACAATTTAATAAAACCCGAGTGTCCCTTTAAGTGTAGCTTGTTACACTGCTCATTAAAACCAATTTTTGTTTGCAACACCTAATTGCTCTAATTAACTGTTCCACTGCTGGACCTGTTTACAAAACTGACCTTAGAGGGAACACTGCTCCCAGCTGTACCACATTTTGCAGGATTCTCATGGTTTGGGAACTCTGCTTTCTGACACTCTTTTATCTCCCTACGACCTTATAAAAGTCCCATCTAGCCAAAACCCTGATTAAACTATTTTACCACTAACTTCCTCCTTGTTATCTGTTTGCTGCAACTCCGCCTTAGGATCTCTCTAACTAGGCCACCAGTTTCCCCATCCTGGATAGGTTACCGGAAATGTTGGAAGATATGCTTCTAAGAGACCAAAACAATTTGTGTGTATAATCAAAGATAAATGATTCTATGCATTGAGTTAATCTTTCACCATAATAAACCTCCTCAACCTAAACCACACTGCAATTATCCTAAACCGCAATCCAAGTGTAGGTAACCCAGATGTTCCAGTATTATCAGTGACACACCTCATAAATCATATTTTAAATATAAATTCTAGCACAAGCACATGTTGAGGATGGTGCTTTTTTAGGCTTTTTCTTTTATATTGGAATGTAATATTTTCTATTTCAAAATGAAAAGCCTGCGGCCTATTCCCTGATGTATTTGTGACTAGGCACATCCTAACTCAGCCAACGCCAGATTAAGCTGAATGACACAACCCAGAGATTTTGCCGGTGCACCACCATCACCTGGGGTTAATTGGAACTTTCAAAACTTGTAAGCTCCACTCCATCCTTTCTACAAAAGCAAGAGTGCAAAAGTGAGCACCTTTTCCACCCTCACTTCACTGATGCTCTGGCCAGGTGTTCGAACGAGATTGTATAATATAATGGAAGAGATCTCCAACATGTAAGATTATATTCTTGTGCTCTTCAGTCACCTGGGAGAGAGCACAAGTAGCATTTTTTTTTCTCAGTATTGTTTTAATGATTTAGTAAACCTATTAATTAATCATTTTAATTTATATAAATATGATGACAGCTGCTTCAGCAGCGCAAGGAGGCAGGGCCGGCTCAAGATATTGTGCTGCCTTGGTACAAGAATGAAATTACGCCCCCCAGTAGTAGCATTACTGATTAGCATCTCAACCTACTAGCCTGGAAACTGGCCTCACAAAGCCAGCCTGCCTACCTGCATGCAACCTATGTGAATGCACAATTGCTCAGTAAGTGGGAAGGTAGTTAGGGAAGAGAAAAACTTGTCCCATAACCGGTTCTCTGTCTTTGTGCATAATGTGGCTATGCTGTTGGGAGCTGGCAACTTCCCCCAAGGAGACAGAGCACAGTAGTGGTCTGTGTCTGACAGTGACTGACTGACTCAGTCACTGAAGTGCTGCCCCTTATCAAGTATTGCCTGGGTCTCATGGTTGTGCCGGCCCTGCAATCAGGCAATATCTTAGTGCCCCAGGAAGTTACTGTCTCCCTGCACTGCATCAGGCGATCTGTGTGGGCGGGGCTAGGAGCCACTGCTTCAGGTCAGCATGTAGAGACTTTGAGCTCTCTGGTTATAAATATTAACTAATTCTGTGTGCCTGGTTATCACTACTAGAAGATGTTGTTATTTTGTGTCATATTTGTTGAGTATGTATCTTTAAGTAAGCTTTTACATTAAAAACTTTTTGTTTAGTTGTATTTTCATTATAATGAATAAAAGTGAATGTCCTTTTTTTCACGTACTTTGTCACCTAAAAAAAAATCACACCCTAATGAAATCTTCTGCACACACCTTTGAATGAGTCTGGAAAGTATCTTTCGCTACCCATCTTTTATACAAGCAAATAAATGGTATTTCCTGTCATAGATTCACATTATTAAATCTCTTCAGAATTTACCACTGGAATCTTAAAGACGTCCTTGTAAACAACTTTCCAGATATTATTAAACAAAACTACAGCTTTCACGACTTTTAACTTTTTTAATGTAAAAAGTAACCTTTTCACATTGCCCATTAGAAGTATATCAAATGAACACATGATAATATTAAAATAAACGGTGTACAGAATTTAATATAAAAACATTAATATACCTTCTTTTTTTTAGATGCTATAGTTAGAGGCTAAAGCTAATTCCTCAAACATTCTCTGAATAATAGGAGTGTGAATAGTTATCATTGAGTTTCTTATACAATGAGGTTTCTTGTCATAGGCTTTCTTACTGATATTTAAAATACAGGTTGATATGTTTCTTTAAGAAATTGGAATTCTAGGCTATAAATAGAGACAGAACAGGTGAACTAATCAGCAGTGACCAAGTGCATAACTGCACGAAACGTTTGCTGGGAGCACCTGTTCTGTCGCCTGTATTTTTGCATTTTTTGCACTTTTTCTTGTGCTGACCGCTTTTATCTTACATGATTTTAAACTTTTTTGAATAAAGTATTGGAATTTTTTTTACTATAAGGCTTGGAGTGCTTTTTCTTTTTTCATCCTTGGACTGTCTTATTTTATTTATATTGATTGTTTTTTAAAGTTCTGAAATTTGTTGATTTATTATACCAAATATTGTTTCAGAAAGCAAATTTCTTGATGAAACATAGGGGCCCATTTATCAAGCTCTGGATGGAGCTTGAAGGCCCTTGTTTCTAGGCTCGCCAGAAACACTAGTTATGAAGGTGCGCTCTAAAGACCGGTGCTCCATAACCTGTTCGCCTGCTCTGAGCAGGCGGACAGACATCCCCACAATTCAATCCGATCGAGTACGTTCGGGTTGATTGACACCCCCCTGCTGGCGGACGATTGGCCACGAATCTGCAGGGGGCGACGTTGCCCCAGCAGCTCACAAGAGCTGCTGGTGCAATGCTGAATACGGAGAGCGTATTGCCCTCCGCATTCAGCGAGGTCTGTCGGACCTTATCCGCACTGTCGGATCAGGTCCAATAGACCTTTGTTAAATAGGCCCCATAAAGTTAAATTTGAAATGCAGTGGTTCTTAAATTTGATTTAAAGGAATTTTTTCTATATACTTTTGTTGCAATGGTGCTTCTTTTTTAAAGCTATTACTGTGCACAATGAAAGTTTTATATTTGTTAAGACAATGATGTGGCAGGTAGATGTATAACTCATTGTAAAGAGGATTTACACTTTCAAATAAAGGACCTCACTTTACTCTTTATTTTATGGTGGGAGCGATCAAAAACCATCCTAACTTAATTTTTTTTTTTTTAGTCTGTGTAAGTGAGCCTGTAAGTGGTATGTGGTTATAACTTGCGCTCTACCACAGCAGAAGCAGTAAGGTTTGTTTGTGATGTCATCACGACATGCCACCTATACCCAGTGACAATATAATGAGGAAGGGTACTTGGTTCCTTTTCATTATGCTCCTATGGCAGTAAGCAGTGAAAAATATGGAAGCAGAGAGTTTGTCCTTTGCATTGTGGATGTAAAGCCATCTTGCATTCATTATACTGAAGATACATTTTAGTCACTGTTCTAAGGCCACATTTTCTGTGAGCAGCCCAGCACTGAAGTAGTTAATTAGGGGGCCACAACCTACAGTTAGCAAACTCTACATAATGCAAACCTCAAGGTATGGTTCCCTTATTAACGGTTTCACTCCCGAAACGCTCACAAAATGTCGCTTTAGAGGGAACACTGATATTTATTTTTGAGCATATCATTATTAACTCCTGATATACATGTTACTAAAAAGAACAAGTTTGGCATTTACAACATATCTGCACTCTCAGGGCTGCTTTCCACGCCCACATTTTCCAGCTTGCCGGAAACGTAAGTTAAGAAGCAGCGACCATAAGACCGCTGCTCCTTAACTTGTCCGCCGGACTGCAATCATCCCGATACGATAGAGATGATTGACATGTTAGGTTTATTTTTTTAGGTACTGTTAGGATTTTTTATTTTAATTATAATTTAGTATTTTATTATTTTATGTAATTTGGGGTTAATTTAGTGGGTGTAGGGTTAGGGGGCTTAGTAATTAAATTAGTTATTTGTTTTGTGGGGGTTTGGCGGATTAGGGGTTAATAGGTTAATTAGGGTACGTGCGTAAGGGATTAAATGCCCTACATCTCCTGAGTGTCTGCTTGTAACATATTTAAACGATAACTTAACACTTAACAGATAACTTTAATGCTTTGTCAATAAAACTCGACACAATTTGTGGGTGAAAGACCCGTGGGTCGTGTTTATTAAAACCAGCAATGGGAACTGGCAACGACAGATAAATAAACCAAGGGTGGCAACAATCGGGGCCTACATACTAACTGTATAAATAACCCCTTCTAGAAAATGGCCAAGGGACAATGCTGCAGATTACAAGGTGGAGATACTCACGCAGCTTTAATATATAGGGGTTTATCGGCCTGTCAATAATCAGCCCGAGCACGCCCAAGCATATCAAGCCTGTGACGTCACCCTGACCGCAATGGCCGTCATTCAAACCTCCTTCCAACCTGCAGCCGTGATCCTGACCACCCTCCAGAGTAGGGTGCAAACATTAGAAACTCCAAACCAGTAGGTGCAGCCTTGACTTGACGAACAGCATTTCAGTAACTGGGGAGCTCAAGTTACCATCCTTGAACTTAAGAAAGTAGTTCGAGTAACCCTCTTCACGCCTCAGACACCTAGTCTCAATTAGAGACACTAAAGAGAAAACGAGTGCCGCCGTTTACATAACAGTTTCAAATCAACACTGCATAACAAGGATGGGAGGGTGGGGAAAGATCTTCCAGGAATCCACAGGAACAAAGAGGAAGTGGAATCCCTGCGCATCTCATATATAAGGTTGGTAAACCCCTCCCAATGCAATGCAACATTGTAACAACACACACACAGCAGCAGCACTCACTCAACCAGGCCTTAACCCTTAGCTACGCTCCGGGCTATTTGCCCTGCACTTTCTTAAGGGATTAAATGCCCTACATCTCCTGAGTGTCTGCTTGTAACATATTTAAACGATAACTTAACACTTAACAGATAACTTTAATGCTTCGTCAATAAAACTCGACACAATTTGTGGGTGAAAGACCCGTAGGTCGTATTTATTAAAACCAGCAATGGGAACTGGCAACGACAGGTAAATAAACCACGGCTAGCGGCAATCGGGGCCTACATACTAACTATATAAATAACCCCTTCTAGAAAATGGCCAAGGGACACTGCTGCAGACCACAAGGCGGAGATACTCACGCAGCTTTAATATATAGGGGTTTATCGGCCCGTCAATAATCAGCCAGAGCATGCCCAAGCATACCAAGCCTGTGACATCACCCTGACCACAATGGCCGTCAATCAAACCTCCTTCCAGCCTGCAGCCGTGATCCTGACCACTCGCCACAAGAGACCGACCTGCATATTAAATGGTCCAGACTCTTGCCGCCACCACTACAACCTTAGGAGTAACGACTGCCTAATGTTCTGCAAGAACAAATCTACTCCTGCCGATTCTAAATGAACCCCATCCTGCCTATATAAACCCTTATGGGCTGCTGAGATGTTCCCATGCCCAATCACAAAACCCTTGAGGTCCCCTACCTGCTTCCTCAGGTCCCTATTTATCTTTTTCCTGACCTGGAAAGCCGCTTTATGGCACACCATGTACTTCCACCTCAATCTAGGGATCACATTCGACCATCTGATTTGCACACCTGGAAACCAGAGTCTGAACTGCCGCAGGTCTGGCTGCATTGCCCGGATTAAATCTAATGTGGGGATGGCCCCCACATCATTGCCGCTGGCAAGTAATATCAGAATATGGGGTTTCTCCCACCTTCTTGCGGCATCCTGTAGCAATGCAGGCAGATCTGCCCAGGCCAAACCCCGGCGCCCTAGCCAACGCAACACAGCTGTGGATGACGGGAATCCTAGCTGCTGTCCTCCTGGCATGGCTGCAGCTCTAATTGCAGCCCAGTGCACATAAGAATGGCCGACGATCCACACCCATACTGGACCTGGGCGTATGTCTGAAATAAAGAAACAAGAGTTAGCTTGCACCAATAATGGACCAGATCATCAACCCTTTTGATATCTCCCATGCAAACCCCCAGACCCTTGCTGCCACACCCATATTAGCCCACGCTCTTATGCATACAACAGCCTAACATAGGATTTGTACTGCTGCGACCTCCACCTCCCAATGAGCGAATGTGATCGGAGGACCAACCCAGCTCTGCCGCTGTCGTCGCCGCCCCCACTCGGAAGGAGTGCGTGGCAATCCTAGACCGGTCAAGACCCGCCTGATGTGCTACCCGACCTGAAACCTTTCCAAACTGGTATCTGGTCAGCGGGCCTCCATTTGCATGTATAAGAAACCTGGAGGAGCCTCCTGGCCGCACTTCCAGGTATGAAAATACCAAACATAATGGGCAACAGGTTACCCCTGGCTGCCCCGGCAGGGAAAGCCAGGCCCCCCGGCCCTCCTGGTCCGTCTTAGACCTGGGAATAAACAGAAGCATGGAGTCATCCACCACCCTCACGTGATTGTGCATGACTCCCCCTGAGGTCGCCGTCTTGGCACGCGGGACCAGCTCGCCTACCCTCAATGCCCCATGAAACGCCAGGCCAAAAGTTGCCCTGAAGAGTTGAACCTCGAGGAACAAATCTCTGGCAGTACCGCCAGCAATTTAACCAGCCATTCCACGGTAATAGGTTCCCTCGCGTCCCATCGTGGAACTTCCAGACCACCTGATCATCACCTGATTAGTTGTTTTACTAAGAAGGATCGTGACCCATCCCTAAATGCGTACAACCTGCAGAAGAAAGCTACAGCCGAGAGCCTGGAGACCACTGCCCCCTTTTTTACTTGCTTACCTCTCAAGTCAGCCAGCCACTGCAAAAGAAATCTCTGTTCCCCTTCGCAAGAAGGAAAACCACGTAGGTCACAGAAACCTACCCACTCACTCCAATACCTCACATATCCCGACCAGGTGCTGGGTGCCAAAGAAGCCCGCAACAGGGGATCAGCGGCTGTAGTCCTTTGCCATCTGCCACAGGAAGAGAGGGCAAGAAAGACCATTAGGAGCTGCAGCAGGTGCTACCGCCCTAAACGCCTCCCACTGGAAGCGAGACAATGGATCCGCAATTATGTTCTGCACCCCTGGCACATGACGAGCCCTAAAATCAATGTTCCATTGCAAACATCTCAACACCAGGTGCCGCAGGTAATGCACCACCACAGGCGATGAAGCTGAAAGTCTGTTAATGGCAAAAACCACGCTGAGATTATCCGTCCAGAAAATCACAGCCCTGTTGCTAAACAGGTGACCCCACAGCTCAACTGCAACTAAGATGGGAAACAGCTCCAGGAAGCAAAGGTTGCGTGTAAGCCCTCGGCCCGCCCACTCAGACGGCCAAGGCTCCGCACTCCATGCTCCTTCAAAGTAAGCACCGTACCCAGATGCGCCAGCGGCATATGTGAACAGATACAATGATTGATTAGATAATGGGTCACCTCGCCACATGCAGATGCCATTAAAATCTTGCAAAAACCGTTCCCAAACCTGTAAATCCGCCACGAGATCCCCCATGATGCGGATGCGTGATGATGCTGTCTTGCCTCCGCCCAACTTCTGCTCTAACCGTTTGCTAAACACCCTACCCCACGGAATAACACTCCCTGCAAAGTTCAGGAGACCGAGGAGCGACTACAGCTCCCTCAGCGAACAAGTTCATGCTGAAGCAATATCGCGAACCATCGCCAGCATCTTGGCCACCTTTTCCATAGGCAGCCTGCATTCCCCTGCAACCGAGTCAATTTCTATGCCCAGAAACGTCAGACACGTGCAAGGTCCCTCCATCTTATCTTCAGCCAGAGGAACTCCAAACCTGTCCATCATGAACCTCATGACGTTCATCAAGGAGGCACATTCTCCTGAATCGGCAGACCCCACCAGAAGGAAATCATCCAAATAGTGTGCTACCCTGTCACTTCCTGCTGCCGAGACCACCGCCCAGTGGAGGAAAGTACTAAATGCCTCAAAATATGCACAGGAGATTGAACAGCCCATGTGGAGACAACGGTCCACGTAGTAACCCCCCTCAAACCAACACCCCATCAGCCTGAAGGATGATGGGTGAATTGGGAGAAGCCGGAACGCGGATTCTATGTCTAATTTTGCCATCAAGGCCCAAGAGCCCCTTTCCCTGACCATAGCCAGCTCATCGTCAAACGACTGGTAATGGACCGAGCTCAACTCCTCTGGAATGGCGTCGTTCATCGACTGCCCTTTCGGATAGGAGAGATGCTGTATAAGCTGAAACTTACCCGTTTCCTTTTTGGGAACCATCCCTAGCGGGGAAATTACCAAGTCCGGCATTGGCAAGTCCCTGAAAGGGCCTGCAACTCTGCCCAGGGCCACTTCCTTCCCCAACTTCTCCCTGACTGCCTCTGGGTACTGAGAGGCCAATTTAAAGTTCTTCCTGACCTGTGATCCCAATACCCGGCCCGCTACGGGAATAATAAAACCCCTACGCAGGCCACCATCCAGCAATCGAGCAGCTACCCTTTCCGGGTACTTGCTCAACCATCTACTGATAAAATGAACCTTAAGAGGCAAATCCACCCCTACCCCCAGCGCTTCCCTTAGACCTGAACCGATCAGTTTGGCTGTCCCGCTTCTTGGAGCAATCTGCCCTGGGGTGTTGCTCGCTGCAGAACTTGCAGACGTGCTTGAACGTGCAAGATGTGCCCTGCTCACACGCCTTATCCTGGTAGTGCCAGCACACACCACCTTGTCGCCGTCGAAAGCGCAATGTCTGCCTGTTCCCTGGAGTCACTACCCCTAAGCCTCCCTGTGCCCTCCTTTCCGCATCAAGATGCGCCCAGAAGTGTAAGTCCATAGTCCCAAAGTCTAGCAATGGGTTGCCCACCTTCTTCTTATGATAGATCATATCGTAATCCCTCCAAGCACCGTCAGCAAACTTCCTATTTATTGCATCAATGGTGTCAACATACTTAAATAATGCCGTACCCTGATCGGGAAACCTCTCTAAATAGCATATGGCGTATACCCGGAAACACAGATGCCATTCCTCAAGTGTATCAGGCCGCCTAAATTTTTTAGGGCCCATACCATCCAGCACTTACCATCCTGGATACACTTCACCATCTTTGACTTGAGGTGTGCATGCAAGCTGTGTACCTGGCATGAGTAAGTATCCCCATGCACTGCTGATTTCCTATTCACTGCCTGTGGTGACCCCCATGGACCCGTAGGAGTTGAGATGACTGAACCACGCTACTGGCATTACCCTCCCCAGGATTGCCTCTACTCATTTTTCTTAACATCCTATACATTCTCCTATGTCCTTTCGTATGCAAACCCAGGGACCCATCTATCTCAGACCCGGAGCCAGACCCACTAGAACTGGAGGAGTCACACCACCCCCTAGGCAAACCAAGTTGGCACTCACCAGATGAAGTACCCAAAGGGGCCTGGCCGGGTCCAGAAGTGCTGCTATCACCCGCACGTGACGCCACCGCTCTAGGCACGAGAGCCCTGGAACTCTGAGTTGCCATGTCTCTGCTGGATGATGATGCCATGGCTACCTGTAAAACAGAAGCCAAGAGGGTAGTACCTCGGGAAGAGTCAGCCGCTTCCTCCCTATCTTCCCCAACCCCAAATTGCTGATACCCTTCACGGTCACTATCACTCACACCATATGGCAAGCTGCCATCGTCATCCGTACTAGCGGCCTGCCTACATGCATAATCCTCCTGAAATCTCACAAACCTGCCCCGCCCTTGTGACCTCACTACCCTGGCCTGTCTTGTCGACCCCCTCTCAGGGCCTTCTAAGCCTTCACTAGGGCTATCGCTAATACTAGCATGGCCCCTCTTCACTGCCCCTCTCATGGCTATCTGCCCTGACCTGGCCGGTGAGGTCCTGCTGGGCGTCAACGTACCCTGCAGGCCTTCTGCTTGTGGTTCCGCTTCAGCGGTATCACCACCTAAGCCCTGTGTCATGCAAGACCCCTTATGCGTGGCTCTAGCCACGGGGGCCTTTCCTTTACCTTGCGCCCCAGCACGCACGAGGGCCACCTTTGCCTTGCTCCCTCCTAAAGTAGGCAGCGAGCGCGAGGAGGGTGCCCTATCGGCCTCCCCTCCTTTATTGTTGGCCACTGCCGAAGCTCTGGTGCGCACACTTTGCTGCCCCGCATCATCAATCAAATTTGCCCTCTGACTCCGTACTGCCATACCCTGAGCTGGCCTGGAATGCGCCCCCCCAGCCCTCTGAGGCCTAACTTGCCTGCCCCCATGAGCGGTTGTGTCCCCCCCCCCGAGGTGCTCCCTTCTTACCACCAAAGCCAGGGGGGAACGATCCGCTCAGTTCGCTTGCCAAAATACGAGTGCCGGAAGTGACGTCATCGGAAGTAACTTCGGGGTGCGTGACGCAACCGGAAGTCGACGCAGCGGTCATCTTGGATGGGGAAACCTGAGAAGACGGATTGGAGGCCTGCGCACCATGAGGGACTGAAGCCTGGGACTGGAGTACCGCCACACCCGATGACGCACCCTAGAGGACCGACACCAAGGACTTCAAGAGGGCCACCGCCGCCGCCACGGATTCCCCGGAAAGGACTACCGACACAGGTAAGGCCGCACTGCTCCCACTACCAACGCCACCGGAACCCTCCCCAGAGGCAACCGCAGAACCCCCTTGGGACTCCCCAGGCCCTAAAACTATAGGCCCCTGCCTAAGGCCTACTCCGGAACCACCAACTATGCTACCGGAACCCTCAGAACAAAACCCAGAATCCTAGGCCCTACTCCTTGACATCCTTGCCTAAGGCCTACTCCTAAATGCCCCTCAGGCCCAACACCCCCCAAAGACTGACCATCCGAACCGACTGGCTGATAAGCCTGACCAGGCCCATCATCCACTACCCGATTCTCCCATGCAGGAGAAGGCAATAGGTTAGGGCTACCCTCCCCCCGAGGGAGAAACAGGGAGATATAACCCATACACATGGCCCTGACCCACCGTAACAGTCCCTGATGGGGATGGTGCGACCCAATCAACGTCCTCAAACTCCATCTCTTCCCATTCCACAGGTTCGCCTCCATTGGAAATGCTGCTGCAAGCTGTGATATAGAAAGATCTTCCAGGGATCCACAGGAACAAAGAGGAAGTGGAATCCCTGCACATCCCATATATAAGGTTGGTAAACCCCTCCCAACACAATGCAACATTGTAACAACACACACACAGCAGCAGCACTCACTCAATCAGGCCTTAACCCTTAGATATGCTCCGGGCTATTTGCCCTGTACTTTCTTTGTGGGGGTTTGGCAGAAAGTAAACCCAAGGGAAAGTAAACCCAAAATTCTTTCTTTTATGATTCGAATAAAGCGTGCAATTTTAAGCAAATTTTTAATTTACTCCTATTATCAATTTTACTTAGTTATCTTGCTATCTTTATTTGAAAAAGCAGGAATCTAAGCTAAGGAGCCGGCCCATTTTTAGTTCAGCACCCTGGATAGTGCTTGCTGTTTGGTGGCTACATTTAGCTGCGAATCAGCAAGCACAACCCAGGTGCTGAACCAAAAATGGGCTGGCTTCTTGCATTTTAAATAAAGATAGCAAGAGAACAAAGAAAAATTGATAATAGGAGTAAATTAGAAAGTTGCTTACAATTCCAAGCTCTATTTGAATCATGAAAGAAAAAATGTGGGTTTACTATCCCTTTAAGGTCTCAGCTTTAAATGCATATCAAAGCAAAAACCAAGTCACAGGTCAAAGGAACTGCCTGCAGAGCTCAGAAACAGCATTGTGTCAAGGCGCAGATTTCGGAAAGACTACAATTGAAGGTTTCCAAGAGCACAGTGGTGGCCATAATTCTTAAATGGAAGAAGTTTGGAGCAACCAGGACTCTTTCTAGAGCTGACCGCCTGGCCAAACTGCAATCAGGGGAGAAGGGCCTTGGTAAAAGAAGTGACCAAGAACCCCATGGTCACTCTGGTTGAGCTCCAGAGATGATGTGTGGAAATGGGAGAAAGTTACAGAAGGACAACCATCACTGCAACACTCCACCAATCTGGACTTTATGGTAGAGTAGCCAGATGGAAGCCTCTCCTCAGTGCAAGCATCACACTCCTCAAGGGAGCGGGCTCTGGTGTTGGGAGCAGATGTACAGAGGTGTCAGGTTGGAGGTGTCAGGTTCTAGGGCTAAAGTTGTGTTTTGTCTGCGTGAGTCTTTACTTTTTGACATAATGAAATTGGTACAGGGATTTTAGGAATAAAGGTAAAGGGTTTATTGATCAGATTAATTAGCAGTGCAGAGAGATGCACTAGATGAAAGGTAAAGTCTCTGTGCAGACAAGTGTACAAGGTAACTTAGTTCAGACAGTCTCAAAGCAGGTAAAAATGTAAATAGCAAGTAGGATACGAAGATATGCTGTAGACAGAAAGCTCTGCAGTAGCAGGCAGGGTACATAGAGATGCTGTAGACAGGAAACTCTGCAGTAGCAGTCAGGATACATAGATATGCTGTAGCCAGGAAACTGCAGTAGCAGTCAGGATACAAATATAGGCTGTAGACAGGAAACTCTGCTGTAGCAGGCAGGTTACATAGAAGAGATAGGTAACTCTGTAATAACAGGCAGAATACGTAGATATGCTGTAGACAAGTAATTCTGTAACTGGCAGGCATGTGGATAAGTTGTGGACAGGTAACTCTGTAGTAACATGCATGAAATGCAGATATACTGCAGACAGGAAAGTCTGGAGGAGCAAGCAGGGAATGCAGATATGCTGTAGACATGTAATTCTGTAACAGCAGGCAGGATGTGTGCATAGGCTGTAGACAGGTAACTCTGTAGTAACAGGTAGAAGAGTAGTCTCAAAACAAAGCAGTAGTCAGTCTCCAGGAATTCAAATAATGCTGCATACAAACAGGAATCTGGAACAGATGCTGTAAAAGAGAACAACTCTCAATGTCAAGGCCCAGAACTGAGAGCAAACCTGCCTAATATAGTAAACTGTTGATTAATTGATTTACTACAGCTGATAGGCAGGTGGAGCCAGAGATCCATAGTTGAACGTAACAGTGTTCCTAAATCCTCAGCATGTGAACAAGCCATCTGGTGGTGAAGAGGTAAGTGAGCAAGCTGGGAAACAATTGTATCAGACACAGAAACAGGCCACAGGTTCAAGTCCAGGTTGGATCATAACACATGACATCCCACTTGATCTGTTGAAATGAAGATTGAGCTGTTGGAATCAAATACAAGCATCATGTTAGGAAAAAGGCATAACATGCACAATAACATCCCAACAGTGAACTGTATTGGTAGCATCATACTGTGAGGGTGTTTTTCAGCGGAGGAAAGTTGAACGCAGCAAAATACAGAGTTATCCTTAATAAAAGTAAAGTCAATGTGATAACATCGTGGCTCAAAGTATCGTAGCTGTCTGGGGAAAAGAAAAGATGGTCTCACCTCTGCCAGGTCTAGCTGTATTCTTAATCTCACCCCTGCCACAAAAAAGCTCTCAATCGTATCCTCTCCACCTAATCCGTGGCTCGGTAATCCTCTGATGGTGTCTGACGTTGCGTCTAAGACACGTGGTTAATTGCGGCCAATGAGGAGAAGTCTGTGTAAGCTTTGTGTTATTCCGTGTATCCCCAGACTAAACACTGATCCTGGCAACTATGCATGCACTGTCCTCCCCGGAGCTCCAACGGGCGGGCTACGATTGCCCTGCTGCAGTAAACCCCAGCCCTCTCCTTGGCTGGTTCCAAATACAAATAGTAGAAAACTGCTTCATGAAAATAAAATTTTCTTTATTCCAACATCTTAAAAATATATATAAATCTATATATAATAAAACCTAGTCCAGAGAGCACTGGACCAAAGGTTCACCTTTCAACAGGAAAATGACCCTAAGCACACAGCCAAGACAACACAAGAGTGGCTAAAGGACAACTCTATGAATGTCCTTTAGTGGCCCTGCAAGAGCCACCAACGGTCTCCATCCAACCTGAGAGAGATTTAGTGGATCAGCAGAAGTGGATGGCTAAAAAGTTTAACCAGAGCATCATAACACAGCTGAACCTTTTTATATTGCCAGCGCTATTGTGGCCATGATAATTTTTTACTTGAGTGCAGTAAGCACAATAGCGAAAAAATATTTACCCCTCCATTTCTAATCTGGCCCTATATTGATCCCTATATCTGCGGATGTCTTGCTTATGGGACAACATGCAAATGCTATCTCTCTCTCTCTCTATATATATATATATATATATATATATATATATATATATATATATATATATATATATATATATATATATATATATATATATATATATATATATATATATATATATATATATATATCTATATATATATATATCTCTCTCTCTATCTCTCTCTCTATCTCTCTCTCTATCTCTCTCTCTATCTCTCTATATCTCTCTCTATCTCTCTCTATCTCTCTCTCTATCTCTCTCTATCTCTCTCTCTCTCTCTCTCTCTCTCTCTCTCTCTTTCTCATTAAAATGTGCAAAAAAATTATATGCACACTTTCTGAGGCACCAGTTCCCACTGAGCATGTGCAATAATGCACAGTATATTAGTATATGCTTTTGAGATTGGCTAATGGCTGTCACATGATACAGGGATTCTGGAAAATGAAAAAACTTAAAGGGACACTACACCCATGATTCAAGTAGAGAATACAATTTTAAACATCATTCCAATTTACTTCTATTATCTAGTTTGCTTCATTATTTAGCTATCCTCTGTTGAAGAAATAGCAATGCACATGGGTGAGCCAATCATATGAGGCATATATGTACAGCAACCAATCAGCAGCTACTGAGCATATCTAGATATGCTTTTCAGCACAGTATATGAAGAGAATAAAGCAAATTAGATAATAGAAGTACATTAGAAATATATTACAAATTGCATGCTCTTTCTAAATCATAAAAGAAAAAATTTGGGTTTTATGTCCCTTTAATTTGACAGAAAAAAAATGACCACTAATTTGATAATCATGCAATTCTGTTGTATTGAATAGTCCTTTAACACATTATTCTGAAAAAAAGCTTTGCTTATAGGTTATTATAAACTATATAGAGCCGTTTAGTAGTCAAATCAATATTTAGATTCATATAATCTAAATTAAATTAGAAAAAAAAAATGTTGACACTGGATTGCACAGTAGGAAGTTTTATTTGTGATTAGCCATAAAACTGCACTAACAGAATCTACTTGTTTAAACAAAATGTACTCACATAAATGCCTCTTAGGGTTACATTCATATTTTATGCTATGATGATCTTGTGCTGAATCATCATGAGATGCACATTATTCAACTTAAAGATCATCCAAAGACGTTTGTTGTGGGTTCATATTAGGTGCAGAGCTACTGTAAATCCAAAATAAGGGCAACAACCCCAGTGCTGTCATGATAATAAAATGTAAGGAAATAAATACCATAAATCAACAGTAAACATAAACTGAATACGTAGTTTATTAACACTATGTGGTTTCATCCTTTTAGGGACAGTAATGTATGTATCACAAACAAATCATAAAGGAAAAGTAAACTGTTGTTTTTTAACCGTCATATTATGTTGCATAAAAAACGCTAAGCAACCTCAATTTAGCTTTCCACTGAAATAAAATGCTTTGAATTTTGCTAATTTAAATGTTAAAAATATTATTAACTCTTGAGATCAGTTCTTCGTTTTACTGAACTTAAAAGACCATTAAAAACAATATAATTGCAAACTTCCCAAAAATATAATTAAAAGACTATTTCAAATGAGCAGTAGATTAATTTGTTTTTCTGGCAAATTTCAAAGTCAGTTCAATTTTCCCTTCCCCTGCATCACATGATGCTCTTGCACATGCTCAGTAGGAGCTAGTGCCTCAGAAAGTGTGTATATAAAAATATTATTTACAATTTGATAATGAAAGTAAATTGGAGTTTTTTTTTAGAAGTGCATGCTCTATCTGAATCATGAAAGGTTCATTTTGACTTTATTGTCCCTTTAAGATTTCTAGGCAATTCAGTTTGGTGTACCGCTCCTTATTGTGGAATGTTCGCCATTACAACAAAACAATGAAGTGACAAATTAAAATAAATGCACATCTGATTCTAGTCAAATTTATTTGAAATGCCTCCAACGTTTTAAAAGGATATGCATTTTATTGATTGTGGTAAATTGAAACCAAACCTCAAGTTAATATGCTTCCTCATAATTATTGTATAAACAAAAATTGAATTTTACTTGTAAGATGGTTAATAATAAGTATTGTATCTAGTACCTTGGTTACTGCATATCACTAAATTGGATAAATCAAATTTAGTATTAGGAAATTAATAAAAATGTTTTTCTCTCCAGAGTAAGGGAATGATGAACAAAAATGTGGTGAGTTGGAGAGAAATCATACAAAGAACCACACGTACTATTCGGCAGACGGACAAGGTTCCAGAGTAACAGGCAGTAAATTCCAAATGTCCACTGCCAAAATGTAATATACTTTCTTGTGCAATGGTGCTGCTGCTCTTGCGTGAGAGCGGGTCCTGTCAATCACCAAAAATGAACGTGTTCAGGGTTATTGATTGTATGACTGCTGTCTCTTACATTGCGGTAAGCAGCCTTGCATAAGTAAGAAAAGACTCCAAAAACAGCATCCACTGCTTAGTACATGAAGCCCAATATCTTTATATTATACCTTTTTATTGCAATATATGTGTATTTCCTTCACATTCAGAACCCTACATCGCTAGGTAAACAGCTCTCAACCTAAAATTAGTCTTTCTAAAATTCTTTGAGGGATCATCAGGCTCTAAGTAACCAAAAATACCCATGCAATTGCTTACAATTATATACCAAAAGTCTTACCAATACTTATTATTGGTGTTTGTAGTTTGAGGCTTGCTGGGAGCAGCTGGAGCATGAAGGCATCTACTGTGCATATTTCTGTGCTATATATGTCATGCCATTATTTTGCGTAAAGATAGGCTGAGAGCAGCAAGAGTGCCACGGTGCACAAGCACACGTGGCATGTTATGAAGAATCTGTGCCACAAACCAAATACAGATACAGATGGCCCTCGTTTTACAACGGTTCAATTTACACCGTTTCAGAATAACAACCTTTTTTTCCAGTCATGTGACTACTATTGAAAAGCATTGAGAAGCAGTGCATTTATTAAAATAGCCAGTAGGTGGAGCTGTCCGCCAAGCAATCTGAAATTATTCAGTTTAACCAGACCTGAGCTATCAAGCAGATTTCAAAGGAACAAGATCTTCCTGTCTATAAATCAGTCCAGATTGGAATGCATCGAAAGAACTGTTTGCAGAAAAATGCAAGTGAAGTCTCTGTTGTGTGATTATTTTATTAGGTTGATAATGCTGTTTAGCAAATGTTTTGGTTCATTTAACTTAGTTTAATTATATATTCTGTGTTGTGTGACTATTTTATTAGGTTTATAATGCTGTTTAGCATTTAAAGTCTTCATTTCAAAGCTTTAAAAATAATGTATTATGTGTTACTTATGACAATTTTGAGAGGGGCCTGGAACCTATCTCCCTCACTTCCCATTGACTTACATTATAAACTGGGTTTCAATTTACAACGGTTTCAATTTACAACCATTCCTTCTGGAACCTAACCCTGGCGTAAACTGAGGGCTACCTGTACTTTGCCTGTATGTGTCACTGTCTTATTAGGCTCAAGGCTTATAGCAAGTGTGTTGGGAGTTTTCATGGGTTGGTGTTATGGGGAACTGGGATGTGGCTATTTAGTGTGTGTTCATAACTCCCCTCTAAGCAAGTCAGTCCTTTTTTTTAACAGAGTTTAGTTTTAAATGTATTATTCTGTTATTGTCAAGGAGGCGCTATACAGTCAGACAATTTAACATTAGTTTTGCTACTCTTGGTTTTGGTTAAAGGGACACTAAACCCAAATATTTTCTTTCATGATTCAAGTAGAGAATACAATTTTAAACAACATTCCAATTTACTTCAATTATCTAATTTGTTTCATTCTTTAGATATCCTTTATTGAAGAAATAGCAATGCACATGGGGGAGCCAATCACACAAGGCATCTATGTGCAGCAACCAATCAGCAGCTACTGATCCTATCTAGATGTACTTTTCAGCAAAGTATGTCAAGAGAATTAAGCAAATGAGATAATAGAAGTAAATTAGAAAGTTGTTTAAAATGGCATACTCTTTTTAAATCACAAAAGAAAAAAATTGGGTTTTATGTCCCTTTAAGTTGTTTTAGGAACTGTCTTTAGGACTCATGACAAATACATAAAGATAACCCAAATTGGCTCTTTTACAGCCTCCCCTTTGGACATGCAGCAAACCGGTCTATATTAACAAAAAGTGGTCCATTATTTATTCTACATGAAGGGTTATTTGTTAAATAATGACATTCATTAGGCATTTTGTATAATCAAATATACAGTAGGGTACAAAAGTCTGAGCCTACCATTACTAGCTGTTTTTATTAGATTGTTTATTTAGCTAAATATTATGATCAGTTGATACTTATGTCCAAACCTTTTGTGAGGTTAGTAAAGCAATTTCCTTGACAAAGTGTTCTCCTGAGTGCCAGGCAGACCTAAAATGTTAACACTGTCAGTAAACCAGTATATCAAGCTAAGATACTTATGAACCAAGAAACTCATAACCCAGTGGACAAAAAACATAGTCTGCCAAAGATGACTGGCAAAGTGCGGTCATCATGGGAGAGTAAACATTTAGCATGGGCCAAATAATACATAACTTTCACTATGGAAGAAAAGTCATTTTCACTGATTAATAACAATTTGAACATTTTGGTTGCAATTGCAGAGTTCACCTGAATGAGGGCCAAACCACAGTGGGTAAAAGCTAAAATTAAAAAGGATGCAGGAAATATTCAGGTGTGAAGATGCTTTGCCTATTCTGGAGTTGACAACTTGCACAAGAGCAACTACAATTTAACGAAAAAAAAGTATTGCTCTGTTCTGCCATCCCTGCTGTCTTAAAGTTGTGTGGCAGAGAGTTCAGTTTCAAGTTGGATAACAATCCTAAACACAATGGAATAATGTGGATTGTAAAATTATTTTCTTTATTTTCAATGTGTACTAAAACATATTTTTTTTTACTTTTATTACAGTGAAAGGTTTATATATTTGTCAAACAAATACATTTTAAAATGCTGAAATTAAAGCAAATTGTGTGATCTTTTGATCCTTCTGTAAATCCTTTGACCATACAGTTGCTTATTTCATAAGGCAGCACCTAGATCATTAGCTGTGAAAGCAATTTAATTGCTAGTTAATCCTGTCTGTCTAAATCTGCATGATTGTACACTTGATAATTCATATTTTGCTGGTTTATATTTGTGCATAGGCTGCACTCATGGGCGCCCAGAAAGGGGGGCAAGAGAGGGCATTTGCCCCCCCTGAATTTTCCTCCCCAGTTCAGTGTTAGAGGAAGAAACACAGTATTCTGGGAGTTATAGAGCATTCTGGAATTTATAGTTCACCATATCCTTCTCAGTATTGTGTAACTGCTGTTCTGGACTCCAATTCCCAGCATGCATTATTTCCCTCCCTCTCTTGAACTGGTGATCCTATGAAGGAACATGAGTGTCCATGTGTGGAAAAAAAACAAGCCTCTCATAAGCAGCCAGCACTGGGGAAAGTCAGATAAGTTCTGTTACAGCTACACAAAATTTGTAGTTTTTTTTTTTACTGATTACAGAATCAGGAGCAGCAGCATTCAGAAATGCTGATTGACACCAATGAACAAGCAACGTGCTGCTAAATTCTGCTGCTACCTGTATAACTGATAACAATCAGGGAGCACAGTGTATACAAAGTAGTAGAAGAATGGCAGGCAGCTTGCAAATGGAAGGGAAAGGAAACAGGGCTTACAGGGAGCTAGGTCTGCCTAGTATGGCTCCTCTTGAATCCCCTAGTCTGTGTGTGCATTATCATTTAATGGGATATTAAACACTAAATAAATGCTAGAATGATGCATACAAAGAAAAGATTAGTCTGAGAATAACATGTGGATGTATTTTTGAAAGTTTCATTAGTTGTTAAAATAAGTGTAAAGTTTTAGTGTCTATAAAACAATGAGAGCTGCCATGTTGTAACTTAGGTTACCTTCTCTGCAATGGGTCAATTATAAATAAGTCACTAGAGTGTGCAGCAAATGGCTGCGTGGAATATAACAGTGTTCTGCACTACATTTCTAACAGGAACTGAAAAGCTCACAATTTCAGAATAGAATTACAGGAAAAGGGGACAAAATACATCATAAAAGTGTATTGCAATGTTTATATATATATATATATATATGATTTATCATTTTATTTTACTATCTCAAAGAGTTTAACTACTCTTTAGACTACACAATTCTGGGATTTATTGCTTCCTGCAGCAGCATAAGAAAATGCTATTTAAAGGGACATGAAACCCAACATTTGTCATTCATGATTTAGGTAGAACATACAATTTTAAACAACTTTCCAGTATACATATATTAAAAAAATTGCTCCATTCTCTTGGAATCATTTGTTGAAGGAGCTGCAATGCACTACATGGGTGAGCCTGAGCCAATGACAATCAGTATATATATATATATATATATATATATATATATATATATATATATATATATATATATATATATATATATATATATATATAATATGCAGCCACCAATCAGCAGCTAGAACCTATGTTCTTTGCTACTCCTGAGCTTACCTTGATAATCTTTTCAGCAAAGGATAACAAGAGAAGGACCCAAATTAAATAATAAAAATAAATTGGAAAGATGTTCAAGATTGTATGATCTATCTAAATCAGTGTTTCCCAACTTTAGTCCTCAGGACCCTTAACAGGCCAGATTTTAATGATATCTTAACTAGAGCACAGGTGCAATAATGATCTGAAGGGTGAGAGCAGGTTAGTAACCATGGTTACTGATCTGCTGATTATTTCCCCTGTGCTCTAGTTAAGATATACTGAATATCTGGCCTGTTAAGGGTCCTAAGGACTAGAGAAACAATGATCTAAATTATTAATGTCTAATTATAACTTTACTCTCCCTTTAACCCCTTAATGACAACTGACGTACCAGGTACGTCATGCATTAACAAGCAGTTAATGACAATGGACGTACCTGGTACGTCAGTTGTCTAAGAGAGTGCTGGAAGCGATCGCAATCGCTTCCAGCAGCTCTCAGGGTATTGCAGTGATGCCTCCATATGGAGGCATCCTGCAATACCTTTTTAGAAGACTCTGATGCAGAGAGAGCCACTCTGTGGCCCTCTCTGCACCGGTAGCGATGGTGCCGGTTCTTGGTGGGTGAGAGCGTAACAGGGAGGCGGGTGGGCGGCCCATCGCTACCCGGCATCCGGTTCCTAGAAGTGCAATGTGCACGCCGGGTGCCGGGAGCGTGCAGGGGGCGTGCGCGTGCATTAGCTGGCCACTGACACCAATGAGGAGGGAAGAGGGGGGGGGGGAAAGATTTTTTTAAAAAATTATATAAAAGGATCTGGGAGGGGGATAGGGGTATTGTGGGGGGCTGCTACACTACAGAAAACATAAAAAAAAGCAAAAGAGCAAAAAATACTTTTGTTTTTGGGGCAAATTGGGTACTGGCGGTTGGGGCTAAGGCAGGAGTCCATCACAGCTAAAATATTTTATTTTTTTTATAAAAAAAAAAAAAAAACTCCTTTTATTTAGTACTGGCAGACTTTCTGCCAGTACTTAAGATGGCGGGGACATTTGTGGGGTGGGGGAGGGAAGAGAGCTGTTTGGGAGGGATCAGGGGGTGGGATGTGTCAGGTGGGAGGCTGATCTCTACCCTAAAGCTAAAATTAACCCTGCAAGCTCCCTTCAACCTACCTAATTAACCCCTTCACTGCTGGGCATAATTTACGTGTGGTGCGCAGCAGCATTTAGCGGCCTTCTAATTACCAAAAAGCAATGCCAAAGCCATATAAGTCTGCTATTTCTGAACAAAGGGGATCCCAAAGAAGCTTTTACAACAATTTGTGCCATAATAGCACAAGCTGTTTGTAAATAATTTCAGTGAGAAACCTAAAATTGTGAAAAATGTAAAGTTTTTTTTTTATTTGCTCGCATTTGGCGGTGAAATGGTGGCATAAAATATACCAAAATGTGCCTAGATCAATACTTTGGGTTGTCTTCTAACAAAAAATATATACATGTCAAGGGATATTCAGGTATTCCTGACAGATATCAGGGTTCCAATGTAACTAGCGCTAATTTTTAAAAAAAGTGGTTTGGAAATAGTGAAGTGCTACTTGTATTTATGGCCCTATAACTTGCAAAAAAGCTAAGAACATGTAAACATTAGGTATTTCTAAACTCAGGACAAAATTTAGAAACTATTTAGCATGGGTGTTTTTTGGCGATTGTAGATGTGTAACAGATTTTGGGGGTCAAATTTAGAAAAAGTGTGTTTTTTTTCCATTTTTTCCTCATATTTTATTATTTTTTTGTAGTAAATTATAAAACATGATGAAAATAATGGTATCTTTAGAAAGTCCATTTAATGGCGAGAAAAACGGTATATAATATGTGTGGGTACAGTAAATGAGTAAGAGGAAAATTACAGCTAAACACAAACACCGCAGAAATGTAAAAATAGCCATTGTCATTAAGGGTAAGAAAATTGAAAAATGGTCCGGTCATTAAGGGGTTAAACAGTCTGCAGGCAACAAGTGGCAGGCAGTATGGTACAAAGCCATTCTCCAGGATCCTTTTTTAAGACTTCACTTGCACACTGGTGCATATGCTGCTGAGTATAAAATGATAGGAAAACAGCCTAATGTGTCTATATGTGGCTTATTTTGGCAGATTATATGTTTTCAAGACCTAGCATGGACTAAACTTTACTTTTATTTATGTGTAATACATAAACAATTGCAAGTATGGATATGTGTTTGTGCTCACAGGATTCTTTTATAAAATATATATATATATATATATATATATATATATATATATATATATATATATATATATATATATATATATATATATATAAATACAGTATATATTTACTATGAAGCTAAATCATTCAAATATTGTCAAAACGTAGCTCCAAGCAAACCTCCCAATATTTCCTGCTGCACCAATACAAATTCCCTTCTATTTTTATTTCAGCTTGTGTGTTTCATTGTGTGCCAGACTCAGAATGTGTGAGTGACAGTGTGTGTGTGTCAGTATTTACGTTTCATTGTGTGTCAGTTTGTGTGAGTGACAGTGTGTGTGTGTCAGTATGTATGTTTAATTGTGTGACAGTATGTGTGAGTGACAGTGTGTGTGTGTCAGTATGCATGTTTCATTGTGTGTCAGTATGTGTGAGTGACAGTGTGTGTGTGTCAGTATTTACGTTTCATTGTGTGTCAGTATGTGTGAGTGACAGTGTGTGTGTGTCAGTATGTATGTTTCATTGTGTGTAAGTATGTGTGAGTGCCAGTGTGTGTGTGTCAGTATTTATGTTTCATTGTGTGTCAGTTTGTGTGAGTGCCAGTGTGTGTGTCAGTATTTATGTTTCATTGTGTGCCAGTATTTCACTTTTTTGGCACCCCCTGGAAAAATTTCTGCAGACACCCATGGCTGCTCTGTTTTGTGTTTCTAGGTTCAGAAGTTCCCTTGAATGGTCATTTGGTTACTATACTGACAATTAATTTTTTTTTGCCTGTGAAATCTACTGTGTTATGATAATTAGCAATTTTAATTTAAAAATAAGTGTCTAATTAGTCATGATTTGGAAAATAATAATTAGACCACAAATTTTACCCAGTAAACCTTGATGGTGTAAATTTGTGAAATAGAAAATCTGTAAAAATTGTATTTATCTACTGATCATAATTTTGTCTCTTTGGATCAGTGTTCAGTGTTCAGAATTTAAAATTAATGGCAGCCTTGCTTCATCATAGAATCTGTTTGCCATATTCTGTTAAGCTAGACCTGGTGTTATGGTTGTAATTTTTATATAGTTGTAATGGCTGTGTGTCCATTGAGGGTATAAACCTATTAAGGGCCAGATTATAAGTGGTGCGGTATTTAACATGCTAACTCCGCTAGACGTAAGCTTTTTTAAATATATATTGCTACATAAATCTGATGTTTTTTGGTACAATATATATCTATACATATATATATATATATATATATATATATATACACATGATTATATATAGAAGTTTTGTTAGAATGTTATCCATTTGCACTAGATTGCAGCACTATATCCTGTCATTTAGTACTCCAGACCCCTACCTAGGTTAAAATGTATTCTATGTCCAAATCATAAAATACATTTTTTGAGTTTCATATTCCATTAAGTCTTTCCGCTATTTGTGATATCAATGCATTAATAAACACATGCTAAAGCAGTTAACTTCTTTTAAAGAAGGCAACTGGTAATCAAAATAGCTGACTACATGTAATATTCAAAGGTACATTCAACGAACGGAAACTTCCAGCAGGAAATTGCTAATCATATAAGATATTCCTTACATATTTGATTAATGAAACACATGTATAAACCTGTATCTTTTGTAGTCCACCCTGAAAACTAAGCAAGGGAGGATTTGCAAAATATTTTCAACCAAGGAATATAGCAACAAAGAGAGTTATGTTATATTGAATAGAAATACTAGTCATAGGATCTTTCTTGATATAATCCTGTCAGCATTTACCATACTGTCTTCCTGAACAAAATCTTGTAAATATTTTTTTATAATTATGCCTTTATTTTGTTAACGTAAATTTGAATAAATGAATTACGGATGATCATAATTAAAGTTCATCACTAAGCTATTGTGGGACTGTGCTAGGATTATCACGCAGTCTGCAATTAGTACGCAAGTCTATGGTAAAGCTGAATAACCAGAAAATGTTTATCATGGCCGACATCCCTTTAGCGCATCCTGTACTTTTAATGGATCGCGTAGAAGCATTAAACATCACTAACAAGTTGTGAGCTATGTGTTGTGCTACAGTGCAACACATAACAGTGCTAAAAAAGATAGCACTGCTTGAGACATGAAGTTAAGTGTTAGGGCTCGAATAAAAGTATAAAAACCCACGTAAAACAAATTAAAATAAAGTATTGCACATATATATATATTATTATCGGGTATTTGTAGAGCGCCAACAGATTCCGCAGCGCTAGAAACAAATGCGGAGTACAACAAAACAATTATAGGGATCAAATGGGTAGAGGGCCCTGCCAAGAGTTGCACTGTCGTAGTCAGCTCTTAAGAAGGTGATCCAAACAGCTGGACTCTTAGGCTTACATGCTAAGGGGCTTCAGGGGATAGCAATGGAGGAGAGGAAATGGTATAAAGAAAGGTTAGCGTAGATTGTATGCATCCCTAAACAGTAGAGTCTTTAGGGAGCGCTTGAAGCTTTCAAAACTAGGGGAGAGTTTTGTGGAGTGAGGCAGAGAGTTCCACAAGATGGGAGCCAGTCTGGAGAAGTCCTGTAAACGGGAGTGTGATGAGGTAACAAGAGAGGAGGAGAGTAGGAGCTCATGAGCAAAGCGAAGGGGACGGGAGGGAGAGTATCTGGAGACAAGGTCTGAGATATAGGGGGGGGGGCAGTGCAGTTGAGGGCTTTGTATGTCAGAGTGAGAATTTTGTGTTTTATCCTAGAGGCAAGAGGAAGCCAGTGAAGGGATTGGCAGAGAGGTGCAGCAGATGAAGAGTGATGTGTAAGGAAGATGAGCCTGGCAGAGGCATTCATTATGGATTCTAATGGAGCTAGGCGGCAGGTGGGGAGACCAGAGAGGACAGAGTTGCAGTAATCGAGGCGGGAAAGGATGAAAGAGTGGATTAAAATCTTAGTTGTGTCTTGTGTAAGGAAGTGTCTAATTTTAGAGATTTTTTGAGGTGGAAGCGACAGGCTTTAGCCAAGGACTGAATGTGAGGAGTGAAAGAAAGATCTGAGTCAAATCTGACCCCAAGACATTGGGCATGCGGGGTAAGGGTAATGTTGACGACAGTTATAGAGAGATTGGGGGTGGAGATTTTGGAAGAAGGAGGGAGAATAATGAGCTCAGTTTTGGAGAGATTTAGCTTGAAGTAGTGAGAGGACATACAGGAAGAGATGTGAGAAAGACAGTTAGTGACACGGAAGGAAGCAAGGAAGGAGATAGGTCTGGTGCAGAGAAGTAGATTTGGGTGTCATCGGCATACAAATGATATTGGAAACCATGGGACTTTATTAGGGAATCTAGTGATGACGTGTAGATTGAGAAGAGAAGGGGACCTAGGACAGAGCCTTGTGGTACTCTGAAAGAAAGTGGTGACGGGGCAGAGGAGGCCCCAAAGAAGGCTACACTAAAGGTACGGTTTGACAGGTAGGAAGAGAGCCACGAGAGGGCTGTGTCACAGATGCCGAAGGATTGGAGGGTTTGGAGCAAAAGAGGGTGGTCAACAATGTCAAAGGCTGCGGACAAATCAAGGAGGATAAGCAGAGAGAAGTGGCCTTTTTATTTTGCTGTAAGTAGGTCGTTGGTAACCTTAACAATTGCTGTCTCTGTGGAGTGATGGGGATGAAATCCAGATCAAGGAGGGAGTTTAATGTAAGGAAGTGGGATAGGCGTGCATATACTAGTTTTTCGAGAAGCTTTGAGGCAAGAGGGAGGAGGGAAATAGGGTGGTAGTTGGATGGGGAGGTAGGATCAAGGGAAGGATTTTGAAGATAGGTGTGACCAGTGCATGTTTCAGAGATGAGGGAAATATACTGGTGCTGAGGGAGAGGTTGAAAATGTGTGTGAGTATTGGGGTAAGGGAAGCAGAGAGGGAGGGGAGTAGCTGTGAGGGGATAGGGTCAAGGGGACAGGAAGTGAGGTGAGAGTGCAGTATAAGTGCCGAAACTTCTTCCTCAGTAAAAGGGGAGAATGAGCTAAGTTTAAGGTTATGTGGGTTGTGGTTGATTGAGAGCATTTGAGGGGGTGAGAGAATGGAATTATGTTGAGAGCTGATTTAGTTTCTGATGGAGTCGATTTTGTTAATGAAGTGGCTAGCAAAGTCTTGAGCTGACAGAGTAGTTGTATTAGGAGGTGGGGGAGGGCAGAGAAGAGTTTTGAAAGTGGAGAACAGACATTTTGGGTTTGAAGAAAGATTAGAGATAAGAGTAGAGAAGTAGTGTTGCTTATGGAGATTAAGGGCAGAATAGTAGGAAATCAAGATTAATTTGTAATGAAGAAAATCAGCTGAACTCTGAGATTTTCTCCAGTGCCGCTCAGCAGTACAGGAACATCTGCGAAGGTACCGTGTCAGAGGGCTGAGTATGAGTGTGTGATTTCCGAGCTATGGTAAGAGGGGCCAGATTGTCAAGGACGGATGTAATGGTGGAATGATAGTGGCAGATATATTGGTAAGGACAGGAAAAGGAGGAGCAGGATGAGAGGAGAGGTTCGAGAGAATTAGCAAGCTGTTGCTGATCTAATGACATAATGCATCTGTGAAGTTTGGTATGAGGAGTAGAAGGAGGGAGAGTTGTAGGGAGGTATGATATGTTGCAAGTAAGGAGATGGTGGTCAGAAAGAGGAAAGGGGGAGTTTTTGAAGTTTGAGAGAGTGAATTGATAGCTAAAGATCAGGTCAAGGGAGTGACCATATGTGTGAGTGGGAGAATCAGTCCATTGTGACAAACCAAAAGAGGAAGTGAGTTGCAGAAATTGTTTTGCAAATGAGGCAGTGGGATTGTCAAGAGGGATGTTGAAGTTGCCAAGAATGAGGGCAGGGGTGTCTGAGGAAAGGAAATAAGGTAGCCAGGAAGAAAAGTGATCTAGAAATTGAGTTGAGGAGCCAGAGGGTCGGTATATGACTGCAACATGTATAGAGAGAGGAGAGAATAAGCGAATCATGTGGTTTTCGAATGAGGAAAATGTGAGGGAAGAGATGGGTTGTATTTGTTGAAAGGTGCAACGAGAGGAAAGTAAAATACCTGCACCACCTCCTTGTCTATTACCAGACTTAGGAGTGTGGCTGAAGTGGAGACCCCATGTGACAGAGCAGCAGTGCATACTGTGTCTAGGGGAGAGAGCCAGGTTTCTGTTAGGGCCAGAAAGTTGAGGGAGCGAGAGATAAAGAGGTCATGTAAAGAAGTGAGCTTGTTGCAAACAGAGCGAGAGTTGCAGAGTGCACAAGTGAAAGGGGTAGTGGCTTTTGATGCAAGAGGAATGTGAGTAAGGTTGGCTGAGTCTATGGGATGGTACACATGGATGTGCACGACTAGGAAATTGTTAGAACCAGGATTAGGGGAGATGTCACCAGCAGTTAGTAAAAGCAAGAGGGAGAGTGACATGAGATGAGATACATATTTGCAGTAATGAGACTGCTTTTGAGACGAGGTGAAGGGGGGAGAGAGAGTGTTTAGGAATAGGTAAAATTCATGAGTACAAAAGTAAGGTGAGTTTAAGAGAGATGGGCTAATGCATAGTGCAGGTGGAGAGGGAGGAGTTATTGAATAATGTAGTTTGCTATAGAGACAAGAGCAGCTACTGTTAATACCTCACTTATAAAATGTTCACTTCAAAAATGTGAACATATGTTGTTGTAGCAATGCACAGCCCAGTGCAATGCACATCCCAAGCTGATGTTAAAATATATAGGCAGGGAAGTCAGCTGTGTCCACTAAATTACTTGATTGATAAATCAGAGACAAATGAAGGGCCAATTTGAAAGTTAGATTCTGGTCTGGTCAGGGTGAGTTAAGTAAACAGACAATAAAATTTGGAGGAGGTTAAAACGATGGCATAAGACAGCTATAAATTTGAGAATAATAGCAAGTATTGATAAGGATTGAACATCACATAGCAATAAACAAAACATTAGAAGTAAGACATTGGATAACAGTACAAGAAATGTAGGACTAAATTAACAACCTAAAATCATTTGCTCTATGTAAATATACACATACCAAAAGAGAATTACTGGAGAACGAAAAACACCAGAGTGCAGTGAATATCGCGATTTTCTACTTTGGAAACATGTTTGTCCTATATTGGTGATGTTAGCAGAACATTTGACAAAGATGTCATAACGACATCGAAACGTTATGGATGTAATTGCTTTTTAAATCTATGAATTAAAAGTTGTTTTTTACTAAAGACCAGTGAGTGCCTTCTTGCAAACGAGGAATGGATACAATTTATATGAAGTGCACCCTGGCAGTTGTGGTAATGTAAGACTGTGCTTATCTCTCTTTGGAGGATATATATATATATATATATATATATATATATATATATAGTACAAAATATAAGTTTATTATTAAAATTGTAATTATTATAACAATTGTTTTAAAGGAATATGGTAGATTGATAGGGAATATATTCACGTATTCCACAAAAAGAAAGTTCTGAGTAGCAGCAGCTTAAAACACAAATAGTTTATTTTAAAATCTTGTTAAAAACACGTACACACATGGTAACATTACATGTGCCTCTCAGCTCTAGATAAGCTTACGCGTTTCGGCAGTTATGCCGTACTCACAGCTCTATGTCTCCTCTAGTGCTGCATGGGCTATTTAAAGGAATTGAAAAACAAATTCACAAGCTGCAGACAATTCATTAATTAACAACAACACATTGTATTGCTCTTAGAGGTACACACATATGACTGATTTATAGTGTTTAACCTTTAAATGTTACCATTGTGATAACAAGAGATATATATTATGCTAAGACAAAAATGGTTTGTCAGGAGCAATTATTCAAATCCTACACTCTGGTGAACTTGTGCTGTTTCCAAACATTGCCTAATGATTATTATTAGTGTTACTAATTTAATACCATTTCTCAATTTTCTAAAAGACCTAAAAGTACAGGGAGTGCAGAATTATTAGGCAAATGAGTATTTTGACCACATCATCCTCTTTATGCATGTTGTCTTACTCCAAGCTGTATAGGCTCGAAAGCCTACTACCAATTAAGCATATTAGGTGATGTGCATCTCTGTAATGAGAAGGGGTGTGGTCTAATGACATCAACACCCTATATCAGGTGTGCATAATTATTAGGCAACTTCCTTTCCTTTGGCAAAATGGGTCAAAAGAAGGACTTGACAGGCTCAGAAAAGTCAAAAATAGTGAGATATCTTGCAGAGGGATGCAGCACTCTTAAAATTGCAAAGCTTCTGAAGCGTGATCATCGAACAATCAAGCGTTTCATTCAAAATAGTCAACAGGGTCGCAAGAAGCGTATGGAAAAACCAAGGCGCAAAATAACTGCCCATGAACTGAGAAAAGTCAAGCGTGCAGCTGCCAAGATGCCACTTGCCACCAGTTTGGCCATATTTCAGAGCTGCAACATCACTGGAGTGCCCAAAAGCACAAGGTGTGCAATACTCAGAGACATGGCCAAGGTAAGAAAGGCTGAAAGACGACCACCACTGAACAAGACACACAAGCTGAAACGTCAAGACTGGGCCAAGAAATATCTCAAGACTGATTTTTCTAAGGTTTTATGGACTGATGAAATGAGAGTGAGTCTTGATGGGCCAGATGGATGGGCCCGTGGCTGGATTGGTAAAGGGCAGAGAGCTCCAGTCAGACTCAGACACCAGCAAGGTGGAGGTGGAGTACTGGTTTGGGCTGGTATCATCAAAGATGAGCTTGTGGAGACTTTTCGGGTTGAGGATGGAGTCAAGCTCAACTCCCAGTCCTACTGCCAGTTTCTGGAAGACACCTTCTTCAAGCAGTGGTACAGGAAGAAGTCTTCATCCTTCAAGAAAAACATGATTTTCATGCAGGACAATGCTCCATCACACGCGTCCAAGTACTCCACAGCGTGGCTGGCAAGAAAGGGTATAAAAGAAGAAAATCTAATGACATGGCCTCCTTGTTCACCTGATCTGAACCCCATTGAGAACCTGTGGTCCATCATCAAATGTGAGATTTACAAGGAGGGAAAACAGTACACCTCTCTGAACAGTGTCTGGGAGGCTGTGGTTGCTGCTGCACGCAATGTTGATGGTGAACAGATCAAAACACTGACAGAATCCATGGATGGCAGGTTTTGAGTGTCCTTGCAAAGAAAGGTGGCTATATTGGTCACTGATTTGTTTTTGTTTTGTTTTTGAATGTCAGAAATGTATATTTGTGAATGTTGAGATGTTATATTGGTTTCACTGGTAAAAATAAATAATTGAAATGGGTATATATTTGTTTTTTGTTAAGTTGCCTAATAATTATGCACAGTAATAGTCACCTGCACACACAGATATCCCCCTAAAATAGCTATAACTAAAAACAAACTAAAAACTACTTCCAAAACTATTCAGCTTTGATATTAATGAGTTTTTTGGGTTCATTGAGAACATGGTTGTTGTTCAATAATAAAATTAATCCTCAAAAATACAACTTGCCTAATAATTCTGCACTCCCTGTACACTCTAAGCCTAAACCTTATTATTCCCATCTTGTGTAGGTTATAGTATTCAATGGTTTTTAATTTATTGTGCACTTATTTCTTTTTATCATGCACAACTCTCTTTTCTTCCCAGTGTGGGATTCACCTGACCCTTACACACTTCATCCTATACTAGAGTTGGCATGGAACTTTAAGTTTAAATTTAAAGTAGATGGAAACTCCACTAAAGCTACATATAAATAATATACATGTATAATATGTATCAACAAAAATACCACATTTTTACTTTATTATCCCTATTATACTGTACATGTATGATCTTTTATTTGTAACTCAGTTATTAAATATCAATGACCCATCCTAGTGCCAAATGGTCCTCTCCATAAAGGTCCTCATACTCTTTATCTAAGGAGTGAATCTCCTCCCTCTCAATTATTGATTATGGGTAGTTACTACAAACATAGCAACCAATGGACTCTAGAGGATATCAACTTGTGGAACCAAAGTGGGTCTATAACCTCTCTTTCATTAATTCCAGAAGTTTATCAGGTCATATGAAGAATTTAAACCTGACGGAATCCTTGTTTGCAATTGGAATATTCAAAACGCCTCCCTTTTGGCCAGTAATTGGTCTCTGCCCCCTCCTCTAGTTCCAGCACTTACTGTCTCAATTATAGTCCACCCAAAGCTTTTAGCATTCTTATTGTGGACCCTATTAAAGTGCTGGACCAGAGGAGTGGACAGGGTACCATCCTTGATGTTCATCAGGTGTTCTCTTATCCTAGACCGTGTCTCCCTAGACGTCATGCCGACATACTGTAGGTGGCTGTCAACACAACTTACCAAATAGATAGTGTACACACTCCTGCAGTTCATGCATTTAGTATGATTGTATGTCCTTTGAGTGGCCTCACCCCTGAAGCCCTCTCCCACTGTTAAATGGTTGCATGCTTTGCAAGTGAAATTACTGCACTTATATACACCCTTGAACCTGAGCCAAGAACTCTGGTCCTCTTTCTTTTGTGTTTTGAGTTGCGTCGGTGCCAGTATGTTTCCCACAGTAACTCCTTTCCTGAAGGCACATCTGCACCCCTTCTGCACTGTCTCTGCCAGACCATCATCTGCTGCCAATAAATTTAAATGTTTTCGTACAATATGGCAAATCTCTTGATACTGTGTGCTGTAATCTGTTATAAAGTAAGTAACTCTACTGTCATCCCCTTTCGGCTTACTTAGTTTGGATTTGTTCAGCAAACTCTGTCTATCTGTCCGTGTAACTTCCTTTCTAGTAGTAGTGATCACTTGTGGCTTGTAACCCCTTATTTCCATATACCGGCGATTGGGACAATAGTCACGGATTATTATCAACATCGATTATTGGCCATATGGTAGAGTTAAGTGTTTTTACAGGTCCTTTCTTTGTGGGGAACTAGTTTGTTTGTTATTACAGTGCTTTGACCGCCCTTGACCTGTTGTCTGGAGGTCCGGACTTATGGACATTTTGGAATATCTGTCAGTATCCTTTTTTCCTACATCCAGGAACATTGATTTAACACACAGAAGAATAAGGATAAAATAGCCAAGATGGACTGCTTTGTTTACAATTAATGGTCCGCATATTGTACCAATATTGTATCCATATTATACCTTATACCTTTTACTTTATATGTAACTGCATGCCATGATTCTATGTGTCCAGTTTTAGAGCTAATATGGCTATCATTGCTGCATTTAGATTTAATTAAGATTAATAAGCTTCGTCCTATTTGGGCATTAGCAGGAATATTGTAACTGTATACATACATTACTTTGGAAGGTTTAGCTAGTTATTAACTATAGAGTAATTGCTATCAACTATAGAGAAGTTGCTTATTGTCTATCTTATGTGTGAGTGTGAGCACAGGATTGGTATAGTTATCTAGTATATCAGTCTGCTACCATTAATGATTAGTCACGTACTATTCTATTTTATTTAGTATATATTAGACAGTTTGAAATTCAATTCAATATTTAAGGATCAATTTATTACAGATTCAAAGCCTCAAGTTAGTCTCAATTTGTATTTATAGTAACAGCTATGGAAGTTATAGCAGCAAGTGAGTCAGGTTCTTTTTCTTTTTTTCTCTTTAAAAACGTTACAAGAAAGAGATGGAATACAATATTGAAGAGTGTTCACTGAGACTAATATTACTGCTTGTACACAAAAAACAAAATCATTACTCCGGATTAACCAACAAATAGAAATGTTACAAGTGGAATTGAATCTTAGAAGAACAGCATTAGAGTATCCCAAGTATGATGGGATTTTACAAACCACCTTGGTAGAAGCCAAAGCATTATTAATAGAGACTAAACATAATAAATATCTGAGGGACCAATTTGATTACGATAATAACAAAATATACATTTGGAACAAGAAGGAGAGATTTGAAGGTCGTAGAGCATTCAATAGAACAAGGGGGAGGGGCAGAGGCAAAGGTTTCAAGAACAGCAGGAATAATACAGATTCCAATTATAGGGAGATCAATTCAGGTAGTAAAAAAGTAACCTTCTCAGAAAGCGAAGCTGAATCTTTTGATTAAAGCTCTGCCTCTGGTGGAGAAGAAAATATTAGAAAAACAATTCCCACCCCCTATCAGGAGAAGAATTCGGATAACACACAGGTAGTAAGACCTAAAATATCAAGTAAGGGATTCCCCCAATTTTGAAAAAACAAGACCAAGTAGGTTCGAAATATACCCCAGATGTAATACAAATTGAAGACCGGTTATCAACTAATACAACTATGTCTTTGAATCTAGAGGATAGACAAAGTTTGGAGCAGGTTTTTTCCCTCCCACACACAAAACCAGAAAGGGGGGAAGAGGAAGAGGGGGTCAAAACGACCATCAGGGCCAGAACAGGTACCCAACCAGACGGGGAAGGTTCAGGAGCAAATACCAATAGAGAATAATGTATTTAACCTTTCTGATTACTCATTAACTAATATGGAAATCAAGGTATTGAACCTGGGGTTGGTCTTTTTCCCCTCACAGAAGTTCAGCCTGTTTAATACATTAATTGATGTGAATAAGAGAATTGACGTTGCGAAAGTACTTTCAAAATAAGGATAGTGACTCTTTCCCTCTACAGATTTACCAACTGACTCAAAGACCAGTACTAAAGATGAACTCTCTTTTAAGGAGGGATGCGACCTAGCAGCATTAGAACAGCTATATCTAGAAGGGGCACTGGATATTGACCAAATGGGGGGGCCCATTGCCACGTTTCAAGAATAGCTCAAGATTTTATCCCATCCAACATAGAGGGAATATCTTAGAAACTTTTCAGGCAAGGGTAGAAAGGGACCTGACCTCACTGCACCGATCCACCCCTTCTAATCTGCACAATTTGAGCTATAAAGAGAGGGAAGTATTAAAGACACTACAGGCTAACAATAATTTGGAAATCAGAAATGCGGATAAGGGGGGATCGGTGGTAGTTATGTCTAGATCCCAGTTTGTCTCAGAAGCGGAAATACAGCTTCATAATGAGGTATACTACAAGAGACTTAAAAGTGATCCAACTCTTAGATACAAATATGAGGTAGCTCAAATATTGGATGATGGTAGGGACCTAGGATTTATAGACGAGTCTACCCATGACTTCCTCCTGGTGGACAATCTGGTGGTACCCATTTTTAATAATTTACCGAAGGTACCTAAATGCCTGGAGGGAGTCACGGGTAGACCTATCGTGAGTGGTATTGGGTCCCTGTTTGAAAGACTGTCACAATGGTTAGACAGTATCCTGCAGCCCTTAGTGAGTAACTTGACTAATTTCCTATGGAACACCACCCATGTACTTACCCTTATGTTGGATATGCAATGGGAGGAAGGTGATATGTGGCTAACCATTGATTTAAAAGCACTTTACACATCTATACCCCATGATAAGGGCCTAAAGGCCCTGGAATTCTTTCTATATAGAAATACTGGTTACACATCAGAATTTGTACATTTCACTCTAAGAACTGCCCAATTTTTACTCACACATAACTATTTTGCTTTTGGGGGGTTTCTATCTTCAGAGATGTGGGACAGCGATGGGCGCAAAGTTTGCGCCCTTGTTTGCCAACCTCTACATGGGGTGGAGGGAATTGTACTACATCTTTGGAGATGGAAACCCCTACAGGCAGAATATTCAGTTATGCAAACACTATATTGATGATCTGCTTCTGGTGTAGATAGGGACAAGTGATTCAGCAAAGGAGTTTGTTGATTGGCTCAACTATAATGATGTTGGGCTAGAATTCACTTTTGAATTAGGTCAATCAAGTATTAACTTTTTGGATTTGACCCTTAAGGGGGAACCAGGAGTTTGGGTAGAAACAGAAGTCTACAGAAAACCAATAACTGGAAATACCCTTCTCCACGCCAGAAGCAGTCATCCACCACAAGTATTCAGATCAGTGGCAAAAGGCCAGTTTGTTAGGCTGAAGAGGAATTGTAGCAATCAAAGACAGTATGAGGCACATGCACACCAATTGGCTACACGCTTAAAAGCAAGGTGTTACAAGCCACAAGCGATTGCTACTACTAGAAAGGAAGTTACACGGACAGATAGACACAGTTTGTTGAACAAATCCAAACTAAGTAAGCCAAAAGGGGATGATAGTAGAGGTACTTATTTTATAACAGATTACAGCACACAGTATCAAGAGATTTGCCATATTGTACGAAAACATTTTAATTTATTGGCAGCAGATGATGGTCTGGCAGAGAACATACTGGCACCGACTCAACTCAAAACACAAAAGAAAGAGGACCAGAGTTCTTGGCTCAGGTTCAAGGGTGTATATAAGTGCAGTAATTTCACTTGCAAAGCATGCAAAAATTTAACAGTGGGAGAGGGCTTCAGGAGTGAGGCCACTCAAAGGATATACAATCATACTAAATGCATGAACTATCTATTTGGTAAGTTGTGTTGACAGCCACCTACAGTATGTCGGAATGACATCTAGGGAGACAGGGTCTAGGATAAGAGAACACCTGACGAACATCAAGGATGGTACCCTGTCCACTCCTCTGGTCCAGCACTTTAATAGGGTCCACAATAAGAATGCTAAAAGCTTTGGGTGGACTATAATTGAGACAGTAAGTGCTGGAACTAGAGGAGGAGACAGAGACCAATTACTGGCCAAAAGGGAGGTGTTTTGGATATTCCAATTGCAAACAAGGTTTCCATCAGGTTTAAATTCTTCATATAACCTGATAAACTTCTGGAATTAATGAAAGAGAGGTTATAGACCCACTTTGGATCCACAAGTTGATATCCTCTAGAGTTAATGGGTTGCTATGTTTGTAGTAACTACCCATAATCAATAATTGAGAGGGAGGAGATTCACTCCTTAGATATAGAGTATGAGGACCTTTATGGAGAGGACCATTTGGCACTAGGATGGGTCATTGATATTTAATAACTGTTTGGGTTACAAATAAAAGATCATACATGTACAATATAATAGGGATAATAAAGTTAAAATGTGGTATTTTTGTTGATACATATTATACATGTATATTATTTATATGTAGCTTTAGTGGAGTTTCCATCTACTTTAAATTTAAACTTAAAGTTCCATGCCAACTCTAGTATAGGATGAAGTGTGTAAGGGTCAGGTGAATCCCACATTGGGAAGAAAAGAGAGTTGTGCATGATAAAAAGAAATAAGTGCACAATAAATTAAAAACCATTGAATACTATAACCTACACAAGATGGGAATAATAAGGTTTAGGCTCAGAGTGTACTTTTAGGTCTTTTAGAAAATTGAGAAATGGTATTAAATTAGTAACCCTAATAATAATCATTAGGCAATGTTTGGAAACAGCAATAGCTCACCAGTGTAGGATTTGAATAATTGCTCCTGACAAACCATTTTTGTCTTGGCATAATATATATCTCTTGTTATCACAATGATAACATTTAAAGGTTAAACACTATAAATCAGTCATATGTGTACCTCTAAGAGCAATGCAATGTGTTGTTGTTAATTAATGAATTGTCCGCAGCTTGTGAATGTGTTTTTCAATTCCTTTAAATAGCCCATGCAGCACTAGAGGAGACATAGAGCTGTGAGTACGGCATAACTGCCGAAACGCGTAAGCTTATCTAGAGCTGAGGGGCACATGTAATGTTACCATGTGTGTACGTGTTTTTAACAAGATGTTGAAATAAACTATATGTGTTTTAAGCTGCTGCTACTCCGAACTTTCTTTTTGTGGAATACATTGAGGTCAACCGGGAGTGTGCAGCACTGCTATCCTGGAAGGTGAGCCAGCATATCTTGAAAATCCCTCTACGGAGACTTTTGGCCTATCACTGAGCTTTTTACAGTCTTACCCCCTAAAAGCCAGCCCACGTAAGTGTACGTGTCTCTCTACGTCAAGAGGGGAGGTGGAGGCTTTCCCAATACAGAGTCAGAGCCGCAACTCTGACTCTGCTGCTACTCCAAACTTTCTTTTTGTGGAATACATTGAGGTCAACCGGGAGTGTGCAGCACTGCTATCCTGGAAGGTGAGCCAGCATACTTTGAAAATCCCTCTACGGAGCCTTTTGGCCTATCACAGAGCTTTTTACAGTCTTACCCCCTAAAAGCCAGCCCACGTAAGTGTATGTTTCTCTCTACGTCAAGAGCGGAGGAGGAGGCTTTCCCAATACAGAGTCAGAGCCGCAACTCTGACTCTGCTGCTACTCCAAACTTTCTTTTTGTGGAATACATTGAGGTCATCCGGGATTGTGCAGCACTGCTATCCTGGAAGGTGAGCCAGCATACTTTGAAAATCCCTCTATGGAGCCTTTTGGCCTATCACGGAGCTTTTTACAGTCTTACCCCCTAAAAGCCAGCCCACATAAGTGTATGTGTCTCTCTACGTCAAGAGCGGAGGAGGAGGCTTTCCCAATACAGAGTCAGAGCCGCAACTCTGACTCTGCTGCTACTCCAAACTTTCTTTTTGTGGAATACATTGAGGTCATCCGGGATTGTGCAGCACTGCTATCCTGGAAGGTGAGCCAGCATACTTTGAAAATCCCTCTATGGAGCCTTTTGGCCTATTACGGAGCTTTTTACAGTCTTACCCCCTAAAAGCCAGCCCACGTAAGTGTACGTGTCTCTCTACGTCAAGAGCGGAGGAGGAGGCTTTCCCAATACACAGTCAGAGCCGCAACTCTGACTCTGCTGCTACTCCAAACTTTCTTTTTATGGAATACATTGAGGTCATCCGGGATTGTGCAGCACTGCTATCCTGGAAGGTGAGCCAGCATACTTTATAAATCCCTCTATGGAGCCTTTTGACCTATCACGGAGCTTTTTACAGTCTTACCCCCTAATAGCCGGCCCACGTAAGTGTACGTGTCTCTCTACGTCAAGAGCGGAGGAGGAGGCTTTCCCAATACAGAGTCAGACCCGGAACTAAGAGAGGCGGATGGCCTGCGAAAGTGGAGTGTCTCCAAGTCAGGAACTGCTGACAGGACAGGAGAAAGGTCTTCCTAAAGACTTCCTTCCATGGACGGTGATGAGAGAGAGAAGGGCTGTGAAGAGAGGGGGTAAGTAGTAGTAAGGTGGACAAGGTGTATTATTTTTCGCCTAAAGTATACCAGGGATTGTGACACAAGTCACGAATTGTTATCATAATCGATTACTGGCCATACAGTGGAGACAAGTGCATTTACAGGTCTCCTCCTTGTGGGGAATGTGTTTGTTTATGTATTCACGTACCAAGAAAGTTACAGGAGAGGAAAAACACCAGAGTGCAGTGAATACTTTGCACACTGTCAGGGAATATATTCACATACCAAGAGAGAGATACAGGAGAGGAAAAACACCAGAGTGCAGTGAATACTTTGCAGATTGATAGGGAATATATTCACGTACCAAGAGAGAGTTACAGGAAAGGAAAAGCACCAGAGTACAGTGAATACTTTGCAGATTGACAGGGAATATATTCACATACCAAGAGAGAGTTACAGGAGAGGAAAAACACCAGAGTGCAGTGAATACATATATATATATATATATATATATATATATATATATATACAGTATATATTTATATATATATATATATATATATATATATAAAGTACAAAATATAAGTTTATTATTAAAATTGTAATCATTATAACAATTGTTTTAAAGGAATATGGTATATTTTAAGTTGTTGGACAGGGAAGGGCTCAATGTGTGTATATCTCTATGTGTATATGTGTTATCTTTTTCTACAAACTTACAAAACCATCTCTCCTTCTAGACGCGGACAGGTGCTACATTGTAACATCTACATATACACCTCGATCTGAGGTGCAAGGTACAGTGTATCAACGGATAAATTAACCGAGAATAGCTGAAATGCATTAATTGACTATTTGAATCCCTGCTCTGTGTTTGTTGTTCGATGGACATTTTTGTTTTTACGCCTACATAGTTAGGCTCATCAGATGGTCTAAACACCGGTGTGAGAATAATTGTTTTTAGAAATAGTATACTCTTGACTATATTTTGAATTATTTTTAATGCCATCATTTACATTTTGCAGAAGTGATTTTATTTGCTACAGGGATACGTCCCATATTAATTAGCCTACTAATGTTTTTTATATTATCTGCCACAAAATAAATATATATTTTGCTATTATTAATTTGACCTCACTTTATCTATTGCCGCTATTACATCACATTTTTATTCCGTGCTTTAAGCGCTACCTCTAGACAAATATCTTTTTTATTCACAAACATTTTTTGAAGCAGGTGGGACACAGTGACCTACCAGGGAGAAGTTTTAGATAGTTATTTTCCTTTGATCTGTGTTCTAATCGAATTTCTCATAGTCCATTTGTAATTGTTTTCTTTGTGATATTTCAAGGGATTTCAATAACTATTATCAAATAATTGATATTTCAATAGAAATTTGTTTCCATGGTACTTACATCCTTCCCTTGAACACAGTAAGTCTTTACTTCTGAGCTGTGGTCACTTTTTTATCACAGGCAAAAAATCACTAAAGCTCTGTTTATGATACTGTCCATTTGTAAAACAGCCAATTGAACACTGTATTTCCATATTCAGATAAACTCTATTCACTTATTACTTGAAACTAACACACTTCAGCTCCTAGCATCTAACTCACATAAATGCCACCAACACAACAAGCTTTGATCACTCACTTGCAGCTTTGGTCATGCCCAAACATGCAGAGACAAGTCTTTCTGCCATGTTTGTGCCTTTACCAACATGATATGTCATGTTTCACTGTTCCCTCAGGTGTAGTAACATTTTAGACCTTGTTGACAATCATAAACATAGTTATTGTAAAATACTGTTCATTTTTATTATTTGTTATGCATCTTTTTATTTCTCAAAATGCATGAATAAAGTAGACTTTTCCCCAGATATCTACTAGCCCTACCTCTGTAACCAGTGCAATCTCAAATTTATTTTTTTACAGCAGAATGCTACCCTAGTGGAGGCTGTGAAAATTTCTGGTTCCCCACCAGATATGATCAACATGAAATTGCACGTTCTTGCCTCATAAGAAAAAAATCGGAGAAGCCTCAAACCTGAAATGATCTCCATGAATACTATACTTACCTAGGTACCTACTAAAAAATTTAGGACTGAGACTCTTACCCATCCAATTATAAATTGACCCTAAATATTAAACTTTCAGCGATCTTGATTATTACATTAGGACTAAAATTTTAAGCCTGAGGACCTAATATTCAAAACCTCGCCACTCAGGCAAGATGATCTAAGAAGTCTTGTGGGTATGGGGAGGCCCTTAGAAAAACTAAATTGGAAACACAAATTTTATCTTGAGAAATCTTTATGTTGCTACAAAGAGGCCCATTTATCAAGCTCCGTATGGAGCTTGAGGGCCCGTGTTTCTGACGAGTCTTCAGACTCGCCGGAAACGCAGGTTATGGAGCAGTGGTCTAAAGACCACTGCTCCATAACCCTGTCCGTCTGCTCTGATGAGGCGGACAGAGATCGCCACAATTCAACCAGATCGAGCCGATTGGCCGCAAGTCTGCAGGAGGCGGCGTTGTACCAGCAGCTCTTGTGAGCTGCTGGTGCAATTCTGAATACGGAGAGCGTATTGCTTTCCGCATTCAGCGATGTCTGTTATACCTGATCCGCAGTGTCAGATCAGGTCCGACAGACATTTGGTAAATAGGCCTCATAGTGTTCTTTATATAAAACAGAGGCTCCTACGTTACAATAAAAGGTCTAAATAAAATCCCAACGATTTGGGTGATTTCTCTCAATGCCAGCGAAGTTGTGACTATCAGTCCCTAAGGAACAAAAATGTGCAAAATGTTTACATATACAGTATATACATGTATCTTGTAATGTGCACTAGACAGTTTTTGTTCCAAGGAGCTAGGACCATCTCCTGAGCTAAGATATTAAAGTTAAATCAAGTAAAATAAAATATAAAAACTGCTGGTTTTGCAATACCAATACCTAGAGGTGATTACTCCAAAAAATAGGAAGTTAAAAATGGTCAAGCAAATTAAAAATGCAAGATGACTGAAAAGAAGAAAAATCTAAATCAAATCAATATTTGGCGTATACAACTTTTGCCTCCAAAATAGCATAAATTATTATAGGTACACTTGCACAAGTTTTTAAGGAAATCGGCAGGTAGATTGTTCCAAACATCATAGAGAACTATTCAGGGGTTTTCTGTGAATTTAGCCAGTCTTTTCTGCTTCTGCCTCCTTATGTAACCCCAGACAGACTTGAACATGCTGAGATCAGGGCTCTATGGGGACCATACCATCACTTCCAGGACTCCTTGTTCTTCCTTATGCAGAAGATAGTTCTTAAAGACTTTGGCTGTTTGTTTGGGGTCATTGTCATGCTGCAGAATAAATGTGGGGCCAATCAAATGCCCCCTGATCGCATTGCATGATGAATAAGTATCTTCCTGTACTTCTCAGTGTTGAGGAGATCATTCATTTTTACCAAATCCCCAATTCCATTTGCAGAAATGCAGCCCCAAACTGGCAAACAACCTCCACCATGCTTCTGCAGACACTCATTCTTGTACCACTCTCCAGACCTAAACTACCTTATATGCTACAACCTAATATTTCAAATTGTGACTCATCAGTCCATATATATATATATATATATATATATATAATTATTATTCTTTATTTATAAAGTGACAACAGATTCTGCAGCGCTGCCCATGCATACAAGGATAAAAGTACAACGGAGAAACAATACAATAAGAGAAAACATTTTAAAGACAAATACAGGGGGAATTGAGGGCCCTATTCCCGTGGGAATTTACAATCATATACATATGAATTGCCTGTTGAAATTAAGAGGTTAAGAGTAGTCAAAAAAACAATATCAGCATGGCACAAAATTTGCAAATGACTGCAAATTAAATATCAAGTTTTCGGACAATTTACATTCACTGGGAATCCAGAATTTATTTTGGGTCTAGAATCTAGATTTGAAAGTGATTAAGATTTGGGCTAATCTTGGATTATTTTGTTTTACTCATTTTATAGATCCAGGAACAAAATATCTGTTCAATAATTTAATGACATAAGGATGTCGTACTATTTTTCTTTACATATTAGCAAACCAGATATTATATTTATGAACTAATAAAAGATGCTGGTTTTGATAGAGGTGTGTCATAACATTGGACATTTATTAAAAGTATATAAATCTTGTTTACATTCTGTATCTCCCTTGTACAAATTACTTTAACCAGTAGAACAAATTGCAGCAAAATTGTCTAATATGTTGGGCTTGGAAATGAATACTGATATAATTTAGAAAAGTATAAGGAGAGCTGAGAAAGCAAACATTTATTGTGCCTGGGGGGACTCACCTTTAAATTACCTATGTAAAACATCTATTACACTTAGACACACAAGGTTGAATTTCTTTTCCACTTTTGGAATAAAGATTATTATTTTATTTAAAAAGGAATATGGGATTAATTTATTTGTTTTTATGATATTAAATAAAAAAAAATATATATATATATATATATATATATATATACAGTATATTAAGACTCTAATCGTATGGTTATACCTAGCGGTTAGTTACAAGTAGACAGGGGCAATAGTCATATTTATATAAATAGTTTTAGCCCCAAAGACAATAATAAGCACATATAACCAGTAGCCATGTGCAGGGAAGACATTTTCATTGCAAGTAAAAATTTTGTAACGAATATTTCCCCGAATATTCGTTCCCTGCACTATAGATTATTTATTTTGTTTAAAAAATTTAATTTTTGTTAAACATTTACAGTAATGTTTCGAAGCTAAAGGTGAAAAGTTCACCAGTAGCTACATACTTACTTTTAAAGTGTAAAATACTAACGTTAACATGCTCTGGAGAGCGTGCAAACCCGATCCTCTTCTTACCAGAGACCTTGGTGCGCTAATAGGAGGTTTAGAGCAGGTCCTGAGTGCCGACCTCGCTAAGCATCCTGTTAGCCTGGCCAGAACCTGTCTAGAAAAGAATCGGGTTAGTGCTCTCTCCAGAGCGCATTAAGGAAAGTATTTTACGCTTTAAAAATTATTTAAAGGAAACAAATAAATAATAATTAATTTCATCAGTATTTGTTTAGGATTCTTTAAATTTTGTTGTGTGCATTCATTCAGATATTCGTTTTTTCATATACGAAAATTAATATCCAATTTTCGGTAAAAATCTACATTCGTCCAAAAACAAATGTAGATCCCTTTATAATCAGTGTTAAAATACAAGCAGCTAGTAAGATTTAAATAATGTTAAAATGCAAACTGGTTCATTTAAATGATATTAGCCCAAATTGTATCTTATACTATTACAAGTCTGCATAGATATTTGGCTAATGCATAATATTATTGTGGTTAAGAAACAAACATGATGTAATGTCTTTTAGAAATAGCAATCATGTTTTTTATGTGGTAAGTTAATCGCTTTTACTTAGCATCCCGGTATTTGCTGATTTAAGAGACTTCTGAGGTTTATACTTTGTTTCAGAATCACTGGGAAGATCCTTTTAATCTTTCTGATCTACTGTAGCAGCTGTGTGTATCACAACTAATTCTGGTAGTTCACATTTTATAGCAGTAAGATGAGGTAATGCTTTTTTACAATGATGTAATCATTTGTTGGTTTATGAAAGTTGTATTTAATATACAATTATTAAAAAAATCTGTGTTGCTTACGAATCATAAAATGGCAACCGCTGTTGGTATTTGTATATAATATTTTCCTGCATTTAATGCAATGGAAATAGCATCTAAAATTTGACCATTTCAATTTGCAATTACATACATTTTCATACAATTTGATTTATAAAGAAAATAAAATGTACGTGCAAGAGATGTAATAATATAGAGGCTATTGTGCTACATAGAACGATACTATAATATACTATACTGTAATATAAAATTAGTTTCCTCTTTATGTGTTCCAAATTACTTGTTTTACTTATTGCAGATTATTAAATGTAAGATAAATTGTTAGTTTCTATTTACTTCTGTATTTGAAATAACATTTTGTTTCATATAACCATCATCCGGGACATGCCTAGAACAATGGGCTGAGCCTACAAGTATTTATGTTAGGTATTGAAATGCTAATTCTAGGTGACAGTTTTGAGTAAACACAAGTAGCTATTTCACATACAAAATATCTGTCTCCCTTATACCCCCAATAGAAGCTTAATTAGTGCTATTGCCTCCTGTTTACATAGGTTTTCTACAGAGAAAATATATGTTACTCATATTTTCAGTGTGGGTGGAGATTAAACGGAGAAAACTAGCTATTTCAAATAACAAATAAAGATAAAGTAGCTGTTTGCAAACAATTAAATATACCCTAGTAGGTAAAATGGAACATTGGGAACACATTAAAAGAGAGACAATTTTAAGGGTTATTTTAGCAAAATGATTTTATTGTATATATCAGTAATGGCCATCTTCCTTACACATGGGACCTGCAGATCCATATTTTAGAAGCCTTGGGGGCTCCATATAAATGTATGGCTATTAGACATTAACCCAGGGGCAGATCTAGGTAGAATTGTAGGGATCCTGAGTGAAGATAAGACAAAACTGCAGAGCACTGATGTCTCAATAGATTACAAATTTATGGTAGCATTGCTAAACAAATTATAAAAACGCACACTGCAAGTGTAGGATGACTGTACTGACGCGTTTCAGCATTTTACCATTATCAGAGACCTACAGAACTAATCTACACCTGATGTTATATAATCTATGCAGACCCCTGATTGGATAGCTTCAAGAACCGATGAAAATACATCTTAACATTAACTCTATGTGAACCATTGCTTTCATAAAATGCTATATACAATCTTATATTTACATTTCATATGTGGTGTACACTGGAACAAACAAATTAATTGATTAAATATTATATATAGTTGATTCTATAGCTACACTGAAAAAAATATAGAAATAGCGTTATGCAACCCGCAGAAAAATAGAGAGGGGCGGAGAGGGTCTCAGTATAAACAATAAATTGCCATTAACTACTGCCATGCATTTGTAATGTCTGCTGCAATATTGAAAACCAAGGGACATCCTGGTGCACAATGTAAAGATCCAATGGGCCTCCCTTCTCAAGAGAAGGGTATCCACATCAACCCCCCCAGGGGGGTTGTCTATCATGGTTAATTACAATCTGTCTAAATGCCCTCACTTGGCATTGATGCTTGTCTATAAAATGAGCTGCTAGGCCCGAACAGGGATTAATGGAAGATATATAATTTAAGTGTTCCCTGATTCGCACCCTGACCTCCCTATTAGCATTCCAACATACTGCAGGTTTGCAATAACCATGTACACCCCATGGTGTGTTTTACAGTTAGTGCAGCTGATCACTTTGTATATCTTCTGAGTAACCTTAGACTGGAATAGTCCTGTCACCATAGCATGACCACGTTCTTTACAATTGGCTGCTCCACATTTATAGTATCCTTTGAAATACAGCCAACTGCTAGCCTTCTTTTTAGAATTGACCATGCTTGGTGACAGGAGAATCCCTAAAGTATGGTTGCTCCTTGAAACAAAGCGACAGCCTCTCCTAACTGTAGTGAGCAAATCTTCATCTCGCAACAAAGGGCTGGATTACAAGTGGAGCAATATCGTTTGTGTGTGAGCAATATCGGGATTTTGCAGCCAAGTTAAATACCATTCATATTACGATTTGAAAGTAAATGTGAATGCAAGAGTGCAAACAGCACTACAATGATTAGCAGGATTTTAAAGCTCTGGTTAAATGTTACGCAAGAAAAAGGGTTGCACAAAAATCATCAAAAATACATTTAAAGGGACAGTTTATTCAAAAATGTTCTCCACTTTAATTTGTTTCCAATTCTCCACTTTACCTGCTGGAGCATATTACATTGTTTACAAGTGTTTCCTTTACCCTTATATTGGAATTTGAAATAGTTGATTTAGCCGGTGGTATCCCCACCTATTCAGAAAGCTTCTTGCCTTAGGTCCAAGCTATAGATAATCTGTGTAAACACAACCAGCAGAAGAAATTACACTCCCAGTGGGGTATAGAAGAGATTAGGTAATAAAATGGTAATTTTCCACTGTTCTATCCAAATATTAGTCTTTAGTTTACTGACAGATATAAGATAAAGAAGCATGTACATGTATACAATGTGATAAAGCAATGCCGCTGTGTGGATAATCCAAGGTAGAACCGAGCAGGACACCGTACTCTGTGGGAGTGTTAGCTGTTCAAAATGGAACACCGGGATCAGCACAGAAGGGAAGCTCGGCGGCTCACTTCTTGTGCCTACATCACTGGGAGTTCGAGAGTTTGGTTACACTCTTTACACAAAGAGGATTATAACTATCAGGAGTTCCGGATTTAAATAAGGTACTACTTTGGCTGGTTTCTGCAATAACATATTGCCACCTTATATATTGCCACTCTATCTTCATCAAGACATTTCTGGCTATTGCTACACTATGCATAGCTAGAGGTATTGGCTAAGACATTTTTACGTGACTCTTTTATTGAGTGTTGTTTTTTTATAATATTTTACCATTTGCCAAAAATTCTCTGTCTGCAGCAGAGGTTTTATTTTTGTTGATATGTACTATTGGTGATATCTATTTAGGTGTACAGTAATCATACCTTGTTAAATTTATAATATATGGTTACTTGTTACTTTGGATGTTTTATACTTCATAGATATATATATATATACATATTTTATTTATATATTTGTGCCGCAGACCTGCCTGATTTGAGGAGCCCACAATAGTCCTTGTATCTATTAACACTTAGGAGCTGGTATATTTTGTATCTAGCGCAGTAGGTGTAAACTTTTTGTTGTATCTGATTAGACCTACAAACTCAACCCATTTTATTAGGTTGTGGCTTCAAAACACAAAATCAGCTATTTCATATACAAAAATAAACCTTAAAAAGCAAATTCTCATAGATTTTAAAGATTTTAAACCCAACATTTTTCTTTCATGATTTAGAAAGAGTATGCAATTTTAAACAACTTTCTAATTTACTTCTATTATCTAATTTGCTTCATTTTTTAGATATCCTTGTTGAAGAAATAGCAATGCACATGAGTGAGCCAATAACGTCAGGCGTCTATGTGCAGCCACCAATCAGTAGCTACTAAGCCTATCTAGATATGCTTTTCTGCAAAGAATATCAAGCGAATGAAGCAAATTAGATAATAGAAGTAAATTAAAAAGCTGTTTAAAATTGCATACTCTTTCTAAATCATGAAAGAAAAATGTTGGGTTTAATGTCCCTTTAAACTCTGCAGCTGGTAAAAAAAAGTAATTGGAAACACATTAAGGGAAAAACAATTTTACACTATACTGACCCTTTAAAAATACAGTAATATTCATATCAATACTGTCTGATAAAAATTATTGCAAAAAAAAAATTGCATTAAAAAGTTATAAGGGCTTAAATATATAAGGACTGCAAAGGGCTTTAACATAGTGATGCATAATTACACGTCTAAATAAGTATATGTATGTGCCTTCTATTTTATATCACTTTACACTTCAGATTATATTTTATTACATTTAAACTTTGCCTGTTCTATTTGTTATTATATTTTGTATACAGCAGTGTATTTAGCATTGTGGTTTTACAATTTCAGGGTACCCTATTTGCTCCAGAGAGGTCCAGCAGTGGCCACCTTTTTTGCTCACCCCAAGCACACAGTTTTAGTTTTTCCTAGGGTCGCAAAAACAAAAGTTCATATTCTTTGTTCTGCTTTCACCTGGGATGAACAAAACTAGTATAGAGGTCTGTATGTGGCCACTGGGCTGCCAGTTAGCCATTCTTTGAATTATATGAAAGTAGACATGTGTGATTCGTTTCGGATCGATTCGGAAATTCGGAAAATTCGGAAATTCGGATCGATTCGAATTTCCGAATTAAAATACTGCCGAATCTACCGAATAAATCCGAATCGAATCGAATACATCCGAATCGATTTGGATGTATTCGGTAGATTCGGATGGCCATGTATTACACTAGTATTATACAGTATATTAGGTTTTATCACTCTGCTATGGGTTAAACCTAATATACAGTACATAATACTAGTGTAATACACAGCATATCCCACCTAACACTTACCGAAATTCTGAATTTCCGAATCGAACCGAATCGAATTGAATCGAACCGAACCGAATTTTCCCAAATCCGAATGAATCCGAAACGAATTCATTTGAATTTTTCCGAATTCGAATCGATCCAAACCGAAATTCGAATCGATCCAAATCTATCCGAACCGAACCAACTTTTTCGAAGCTGCACAAGTCTATATGAAAGAGCAACAATTAAGGGCTGGTCAAATTGAGAATAAAATATTGCTTTTGCGAAAGTGATATTTGCGCTCAAAGCCTCGTTCTCATGCCGTGAGACACAGCATGAGAACTAGTGCAGCGAAGTGGATGTTGTGCGGCGATGGGCAGCAAATATAAATATATATGTATATGACCGTAATTTCAAGGCACTTTTCATTGCCGTTTTTTTTATAACACCCATCAACCTTTGCCCCCAAAAACTGCTTAGTGCAGTTTTAGAAAAGAAAAAAGAAATGCTTGTTATTTTGGGGTCAATTGGGGGACATTTAAAAAATTAACCAGAGCTCTGACTTTTGGTTAATTTTTGGAGCGCTAATTGCCACTTGTAATGGCTGGTTATTTATCTCTAGCCCAAAAAAACAGGCAAATTTGCCCGTTTGCAGGCACACAATAAAGTAGCGCTCCACTTGTAATCTAGTCCTAAATATGGTTAAAAAAAAATAAAAAAATGCATAGAAAACTTAAATAAAAGTATTCATTTAAATTAAGTATATATATATATATATATATATATATATATATATATATATATATATATATTTATTAATTTATTTATCTATTTTTTTCTGTGCAAAGCTGATACCATAGTACATATCTCTAATTGGCTGAGGAGGATAAGCCTCTTCTACAAGCATGACAAGAAACACCTTTAGTCAGCACAGGGACAAGTCTATTAAATTAAAAAAATGAATACATTAATCTTAGATTAAATTAAGAAAAACCTCAAAATAAATATAATTAATTAAAAAAACACAAACATTTTAAAGTTAATGTTGGTGTTGTCCTAAATAAAAAGTTTTTAACTTCATGAGGTAAGAATGTTTTTTTTTATTTGGTATCAATTTTTATTTATACTATTTTGAACCCTTTATGAAAAGTGCATATCTCATAATTGAAGTTGCTTTACTCAGTGTTATTCCAATAGTGTGATATGTACATGGTATGCTTCCCTCTAATGGAATAAGAAAAAACACATCAATGTAGAAAGACAATTTATTTCTACCAGATTTTTAAATGAGAGTGGAATTTCATATCAAAAGTTGGAGAGTTTAAAAAAGTTGGACATTTATGGGGCTAGTAAGGACTGTGGTATTTGCTTTTAAAACAGGGATAGCCCTAGCAAACTAGGGACGATACTGATGGATGATAGGATTTAGTGTTCTTTCTAATGCAGTTGTAGGCATTTATATGCAAACAGTGATGTCACCATAAATGTAAACAGTTTGAAAACGACATGTGACATATCCCTGAACAAGGATAAATGCTCTTAATTACCATAGGCCTAGATTTAGAGTTTGGCGTTAGCCGTGAAAACCAGCGTTAGAGGCTCCTAACGCTGGTTTTAGGCTACCGCCGGTATTTGGAGTCACTCAAAATAGGGTCTAACGCTCACTTTCCAGCCGCGACTTTTCCATACCGCAGATCCCCTTACATAAATTGCATATCCTATCTTTTCAATGGGATTTTTCTAACTCCGGTATTTAGAGTCGTTTCTGAAGTGAGCGTTAGACATCTAACGACAAAACTCCAGCCGCAGGAAAAAAGTCAGTAGTTAAGAGCTTTCTGGGCTAACGCCGGTTTCTAAAGATCTTAACTACTGTACTCTAAAGTACACTAACACCCATAATCTACCTATGTACCCCTAAACCGAGGTCCCCCCACATCGCCGACACTCGAAAAAAATTTTTAACCCCTAATCTGCTGACCGCCACCTACGTTATCCTTATGTACCCCTAATCTGCTGCCCCTAACACCGCCGACCCCTGTATTATATTTATTAACCCCTAATCTGCCCTCCTCAACGTCGCCTCCACCTGCCTACACTTATTAACCCCTAATCTTCCGACCGCAAAGTGCCGCCACCTACGTTATCCTTATGTACCCCTAATCTGCTACCCCTAACACCGCCGACCCCTATATTATATTTATTAACCCCTAATCTGCCCCCCACAACGTCGCCTCCACCTGCCTACACTTATTAACCCCTAATCTGCCGACCGGACCTGAGCGCTACTATAATAAAGTTATTAACCCCTAATCCGCCTCACTAACCCTATCATAAATAGTATTAACCCCTAATCTGCCCTCCCTAACATCGCCGACACCTAACTTCAATTATTAACCCCTAATCTGCCGACCGAATCTCGCCACTATTCTAATAAATGTATTAACCCCTAAAGCTAAGTCTAACCCTAATACTAACACCCCCTAAGTTAAATATAATTTAAATCTAACGAAATTAATTAACTCTTATTAAATAAATTATTCCAGGTCCATGATCCGACTGAAGTCTTCATCCAAGCAGGCCAGAAGAGGTCTTCCATCCGATTGAAGTCTTCATCCAAGCGGCATCCATCCGGAGCGAAGCGGCAGCATCCTGAAGACCTCCACCGCGGAACATCCATCCTGGCCGACGACTGAACGATGAATGACGGTTCCTTTAAATGATGTCATCCAAGATGGCGTCCCTCGAATTCCGATTGGCTGATAGGATTCTATCAGCCAATCGGAATTAAGGTAGGAATATTCTGATTGGCTGATGGAATCAGCCAATCAGAATCAAGTTCAATCCGATTGGCTGATCCGATCAGCCAATCAGATTGAGCTCGCATTCTATTGGCTGTTCCGATCAGCCAATAGAATGCAAGCTCAATCTGATTGGCTGATCGGAAGACAAGGTAGGATGATCTTCAGGGGCTTAGTGTTAGGTTTATTTAAGGGGGGTTTGGGTTAGATTAGGGGTATGTGGGTGGTGGGTTGTAATGTTGGGGGGGGTATTGTATGGTTTTTTTTACAGGCAAAAGAGCTGAATTTCTTGAGGCATGCCCCGCAAAGGGCCCTGTTCAGGGCTGGTAAGGTAAAAGAGCTTTGAACTTTAGTAATTTAGAATAGGGTAGGGCATTTTTTTATTTTGGGGGGCTTTGTTATTTTATTACGGGGCTTAGAGTAGGTGTAATTAGTTTAAAATTGTTGTAATATTTTTCTTATGTTTGTAAGTAATTTTTTATTTTTTGTAACTTAGTTCTTTTTTATTTTTTGTACTTTAGCTAGTTTATTTAATTGTATTTCTTTGTAGCAATTGTATTTAATTAATTTATTGATAGTGTAGTGTTAGGTTAATTGTAGGTAATTGTAGGTAGTTTATTTAATTAATTTATTGATAGTCTAGTGTCTAGGTTTATTTGTAACTTAGGTTAGGATTTCATTTACAGGTAAATTTGTAATTATTTTAACTATTTTAGCTATTAAATAGTTCTTAACTATTTAATAGCTATTGTACCTGGTTAAAATAAATACAAAGTTACCTGTAAAATAAATATAAATCCTAAAATAGCTATAATATAATTATAATTTATATTGTAGCTATATTAGGGTTTATTTTACAGGTAAGTATTTAGCTTTAAATTGGAATAATTTATTTAATAAGAGTTAATTAATTTCGTTAGATTTAAATTATATTTAAGTTAGGGGGGTGTTAGTATTAGGGTTAGACTTAGCTTTAGGGGTTAATACATTTATTAGAATAGCGGCGAGATTCGGTCGGCAGATTAGGGGTTAATAATTGAAGTTAGGTGTCGGCGATGTTAGGGAGGGCAGATTAGGGGTTAATACTATTTATGATAGGGTTAGTGAGGCGGATTAGGGGTTAATAACTTTATTATAGTAGCGCTCAGGTCCGGTCGGCAGATTAGGTGTTAATAAGTGTAGGCAGGTGGAGGCGATGTTGTGGGGGGCAGATTAGGGGTTAATAAATATAATATAGGGGTCGGCGGTGTTAGGGGCAGCAGATTAGGGGTACATAGGGATAATGTAAGTAGCGGCGGTTTACGGAGCGGAAGATTAGGGGTTAATAATAATATGCAGGGGTCAGCGATAGCGGGGGCGGCAGATTAGGGGTTAATAAGTGTAAGGTTAGGGGTGTTTAGACTCGGGGTACATGTTAGAGTGTTAAGTGCAGACGTAGGAAGGGTTACCGCATAGCAAACAATGGGGCTGCGTTAGGAGCTGAACGCGGCTTTTTTGCAGGTGTTTGGGTTTTTTTCAGCTCAAACAGCCCCATTGTTTCCTATGGGGGAATCGTGCACGAGCACATTTTTGAGGCTGGCCGCGTCCGTAAGCAACTCTGGTATCGAGAGTTGAAGCTTCGTTAAAAATGCTCTACGCTCCTTTTTTGGAGCCTAACGCAGCCTTTATGTGGACTCTCGATACCAGAGTTATTTTTATGGTGCGGCCAGAAAAAAGCCGGCGTTAGTTTTTCGGGTCGTTACCGACAAAACTCGAAATCTAGGCCATATTGTGTACACATGTGAGAGTATGAGTGTGAGAAAGTAAATTTCTATTGAATTATATTGTTCACATCTAAAATACCTTTAAGTGGAACTAAGATGTATACGGTACTACTCACATTCTTGTTACTATGGGGCCAATTTATCAGGGGCCAAATGGCCCGTGATGACCCTGAAACAGCAGTTTCTTAAGACCCCTGCTCCATAACTGGTCCGCTGCCTCTGAGGCTGCAGTCTGTAATCCGTCCGATCCTATATGATTGGGTTGATTGACACCCCCTTCTAGTGGCCGATTGGCCCCAAATTTGCAGGGGGCGGCATTGCACAAGCAGTTCACCAGAACTGCTTGTGCAATGTTAAATGCTGACAACGTACACTGTCGGCATTCAGAAATGTCTGTCGGACATGATACGCTACAGCGTATCATGTCGGACAGACAATAATAAATCAGCCCCTATCTGTCTGTTTGTCGGTCTATCTGTCTGTCTATTACATACAGACTGCACTAAGAGATTACGTTTATATTTTATTCAAATGTTTGTGTTTAAGTTGAAAGGGATATCTTCATTATTTAATAAAATAACAGCACTCAACAAAGCATTTAGTAAGATAATTAAACTTTGACCTGCATTCTTCTCCATATACATGAAATAATAATGTCTTATGATTACATCCCATGTCACATTGCCATGCTGTAAAAATGTGATTTAATCTTTTTTTCAGCACATTACATCACTGTTCAGCATGGCATTCCCTTATCTATTACTAAAAATGTGATTTAATCTTTTTCAGCACATTACATCACTGTCCAGCATGGCATTCCCTTATCTGTTACTATATTTAAATGGACTTTATTTTCAAATATCGTGCTGTATAATGTTTTTACACACTTTCATGATAGACGATTGAGTATGTATTACGCCACCACAGCAACAGTAACACAAATGGTTAAAAAAAAAAAAAATACTCTAACAAAATACATTTTAATCATTCACTGAAATAATACTTTAAAACTTTACTTAGAATAAGATTATCTTTATATATTTATTCCATGTGCTGTTTTTTAGCCTTGGGTTTTTTGCATAGCAGAGGCAAGTACCAGATACATGTTGTGCTTATTGATACAGAGATGGAGACTTATGGGGAATGATGAACAGTGGTACCTGTGCCTTAAAGGGATACTAAACCCAATTTTTTTCTTTCATGATTCGGATAGAGCATGCAATTGTAAGCAACTTTCTAATTTACTTCTGTTATCAATTTTTCTTCGTTCTCTTGATATCTTTATTTGAAAAAGAAGGCATCTAAGCTAAGGAGCCAGCAAATTTGTGGTTCAGAACCATGGACAGCATTTGTTTATTGGTGCTGTCCAATCAGCAAGGACAACCCAGGTTGTTCACCAAAAATGGGCCGGCATCTAAACGTAAATTCTTGCTTTTCAAATAAACATACCAAGAGAATGAAGAAAATTTTATAATAGGAGTACATTAGAAAGTTGCTTAAAATTGAATGCTCTATCTGAATCACAAAAGAGACATTTTGGGTACAGTGTCCCTTTAAGGGTTTTCAAAAACTGCCAAGATGTTTAGACAGGTAAGTGATTTTTTAACAACTTACCTGTGATTTTGTTTAACACATCTTTTGTTGTTTTTTTTTAACAAGAATATTAAAACATTATTATTATTGTTATTATTGTTACGATTATTATTATTGATAAATCAGACATTTTTAACCCCTTCATTATTATTATTATTATTATTATTATTATTATTAAGAAATTGAAGACATATTTAACCCCTTCAGGACAGACCCATCCTTCCAAATTCTGAACGTAAACAAAAAAAAAAAAAAAAAGTCACTGTGATCATGTGCTTCTAAAACAGCACTGGTTGGCTTTTGGGGAACTGCCTGCGTTTCTAGGCACGCCCCCAAGTTGAATGGAGCAGGACGCCACAAAAGTTAGGACGTTCCATGCCGTCCTAAAGGTGCTTAAGCCCAGTGCTTTTAGGACGGCATAGAACATCCTAATGGCTTCTAGGGGTTAAATGATAACCCCTATTTAAAGGGACATGAAACCCCAAATTTTTCTTTCATGGTTCAAATAGAGCATACAATTTTAAACGACTTTCTGATTTACTTCTATTATCGATTTTGCTTCATTCTCTTAGTATCCTTTGTTGAAAAACATATTTAGATAGGCTCAGGAGCTTGGAGATTGGTGGTTGGACTTGTATGCCCATTTTCATTGGCTTACACGTGTTTTCAGCTAGCTCCCAGGAGTTCATTGCTGCTTTTTTTATTAAAATATACCAAGAGAATGAAGCAAAATAGATAACGCAAGCAAATTGTAAAGTTGTTTAAAAATGTATAAACTATCTGAATCATGAAAGAAAAATTTTGGGTTTCACGTCCCTTTAATTGATTCTAATTTCTGGATATATAGATTGTAAAAGGTTACTGTTAACTGAATATGAATCTAGCCACTCAAACACTGTGAGATTGTTACTCTTCTAATTAATTTGTAACTGTGTCAAATTGTCATCAGTATAGGGCATGGGATCCTTCCTTAAAACATGACATCACCCACTGCTTTATAAAGACTTAAAGTGAAGGTCAATTTAGATAAATTAGTGTCCGGTTTTTAATAATCCTATTAAAACAAGGGCACTTTAATTCATCATAATTGAGATTTCACTCGTTTTCGTAAAATACTTACCTTTTAATCCATACAGCCGCTCCAGTGATTCCCCCGGCCGTTGGAAGCCCCTTCATACGTCAGAAATGACGAATCCGGGTTCCTCCAATCACGGCTTTCCCCCCCGGGGGAATCTTGGCCTGAGGCAATGCTGTGATTGGAGGAAGCCGGATTCGTCATTTTGGACCCACGAAAATGGCTTGCGATGGGAGGAGGAAGTGCTGCAGTGGCTGTATGGAGTTAAGTATTTGAAGAAAACGAGTGAAATGTCAATTTTGATGAATTAAAGTGCCCCTGTTTTTAATAGGATTATTAAAAACCGGGCACCGGTTCATCTAAATTGACCTTCGCTTTAAACTTTACATGTATTTTTCATGTATTTGAACAATTGGTATCATTTTTTTGAAAATACACCTGCATGTTTTCTGGCTAATCTTTGCTATAAATGCCCTGTTATGTCTATAATTTATTTAGGGCTAGATTACTAGTGAAATTCAGACCTCTGGTTAATTAAAAAATGGTCCCCCAATTGCCTCCAAAATAAAGTGTACAGTTTATTTTTTTAACTGCATGAAGCAGTTATAAGGGGGTAAAGTTCATTTACATTAAAGTCTATGGGGATTGCTTATATACATATATATTTATGTTTTAATAAGTGAATATACACATATAAACACATAAATATACATGTACAGTATATATTTTACATTTGCTGCCCAACGCTGTGCGACACCACCTGCGCTTCGCTAGTTTTTTGCCGTGTCTCACAGCATCAGAATGAGGCTCCTATTGCAGTCTATAGGGACTTGTGAGCGATATGCTTCCAGGCTTTGCACTTGTAATACCAGCGCACATTTGTGTGCTCTGGTATTACTGAGTGGAGGGCAAATATCGCAAAAGTTCAATTTTGCTCTCCACTCGTAATCTATGTCCCTTTAAAATGGGCCACTTTGCACTTGAAATACATACAGAACACATAACAGAGGCCTTAGCATCCCTGTATGTGTGCCCATCTTTGTCCTTTAAAAAGAGAATACTAGAAAATTCTACTTAAATAAGATTTTTTTTTTTGTGGGAAAATAGTTATGCGACTATAGAATTTTACTATCTATAGTCTTGCATTTAGGAAACTATTTTCAGATATAGTTTTCATTAATTGCTGACTTAACCATACACCAATTCTTTGTTTTTTTTTTTGTTTTTTTTTTTAAAGGTAATTTTTATTAGATTTTTCATATGAAATAAAGAAGTACAACATTAGTACGACCAAAGCGTACTATTTCAGTAATAATGACAAAAGAAATGAATATATAAGAAAAACACAGTGTATACATTAATAGATTAACTAAACATCTATAACCTCAGTGCCTAAGGTAAGGGTATCACAAAATTGTTCACTTATGTCAGAAGTAACTGAAGAAAGGGAAAATGGGAAAAGGAAAGAAGAAGAGAGAGAAAGAAAAGGGGGGGGGGGGGATCATCCTTAAAAGAGGAGAGGGGGGGGGGGGATTCATCCATGAGAGAGGGGAGGGGGAGGGGGAAGGATAGGGTCTAAGGCCAAGGGAACAGACCTGTCGTGGTCACCAAATAGACCTAGATAGGTGTGGGATGATGTACCGACATTATTGAGTGAGGGTATAATAGGCTAAGTCTTAAAGCTAGGGAGCCAAGTCGTGTCAAATCTATCTTTCCATTCTGTCCAAATCAGCTCGAAGAGGTCAACTTTACCCCTGGAATAATAAATAGGTTTTTCCATGGCGTAGATATAGGCCATGGTTTGGGTGATGTCAGACCAGGATGGGGGGCTAGTTCTTTTCCAAGCTTTAGCTATATTAAGTTTGATAGCTGAAAATAAATATATGCTCAGGGAAGCATAGTGTCTAGGGAGCTTGCAAGTACCTATGTGTAGTAAGGCGACTTCTGGCGTATTGGGAAGGGAGATGCCCATAGTCCTAAGGGTTGAGAAACACTTATTCCAAATGGGCCTCAATTTGGAGCAAGTCCACCAAATATGTGTCATGTCACCTACTCTACCGCAGTCTCTCCAACAGACAGGAGATGCACCAGGGAAAATTGTGGCTAGCCTAGCAGGCACGAAGTACCACTGTGTGAGGAGTTTGATATAGTTCTCATGCATAGTGACACAGTGGAGAGTTTTGTTTGTGAGGAGTAATGTACGGTGCCACTCTTTGGTGGGGGCACAGAACTCGAGTTTTTGTTCCCATTTAGTGACATGAGTAGCTTTGTCCGCAGGAGATGCACCCTCCATAATGGAATAGTGGAAAGATAGCGGCTTACCCAGTCTCAATCCCTGTTGCCATCTGGCTTCCCAGATGGTTAGTGGTCTAGAGAGAGATGATTTAAAGCCCCAGCTAGTCAGAAAGCTGAGGACTCTTGTATATTCGAAGCGCATATAGCGCGGGGGGGGTGCTGAACCGCCAATGTGGGAAAAGGATATAAACGAGTCTCGGGAAGATGAGGACCATAGGTCAGCCACCTTCGCAACACCAAGTCTCAGCCACGTTGAGGGATGGGAGTCTGGAAGGCCAGATAATAGGCCAGTTAATGAAGTGATAGGGGATGGGTGGGGGGCCACTTGGGAATAATGTCTCAGGAGTTCCCAGGAGGCTAGGCATTCTCGGACCACCTGATTCTCAATGCCTAAGGTTTTTCGGCAGTGTGGAGGGGTCCAGATCAGGTCCCTCAGGGCAAGGTCGAAGGGTAGGGAGGCCTGTTCGATTGACCTCCATTTGCTATCAGAATCTTTTATACCCCATTGGGAAATGTGTGTGAGCATGGCGGCCTCATAGTATCTAAGTATGGACGGGGAGGCCACTCCTCCATGCATTCTGGGGTATTGCAGGAGTCTGTGGGCTACCCGTGGAGGTTTGTTTTGCCATATATACTTGGTACAGGCGCCCTGAAACTGAGTGAGCAGGGCTCTAGGTACTCTAATAGGGAGGCAGCGCATGATGTATGTTAATTTTGGAAGAAAGCTCATTTTAAGGGCTGTTATCCGACCTAGCCAAGATATGGAGCGGAAATTCCATTTATTGGACAAAGTGTGTAATTCTGTTAAAAGGGGCTTATAATTATTTGAGATGAGGTTGGGGATGGAGTTGGAGAGTTTAACTCCTAAGTGGGAGACATACGTATTGTTGATAACAAATTTGTATGTGTCTCTTAACGAATTAGTGACAGATTCCGGGAAACCCTGAGTGTAAAGTACGGTTTTAGATTGATTTAGCTTATAAAAGGATAGGCTACTGAATGCATCTAGTGTAGATAAAAGTTTAGGAATCTCACTGAGGGGGTTTGCGGAGAGTATGGTGGTGTCATCTGCGAACAGAGCCACTTTGTGGACCGTTCCGTGTAAGATAACTCCAGATATCTCTTTGTCAGCTCTAATGGCAGCAGCGAGTGGTTCAATGACCAGTGCAAACAGGATGGGCGATAGGGGGCAACCCTGCCGGGTGCCATTTGAAATAGGAAAGGGGGAGGAATGGAATCCTAGGCCCTTAACTGAGGCCGTAGGGGCCGAGTACAAAGCTTGTATTGCTTGAATGATGGAGGCCGGGAAGCGAAAGACCTTTAGGACTTCCCATAGGAAGTCCCATCTGACCCGGTCAAATGCTTTCTCAGCATCGAGAGAAAGCACTGCAATTGGTTTGTTGAGTCTTTTGGCTTCTAGAAGAATATTAAGGATCCTTCTCGTATTGTCAGGACCTTCTCTTCCAGGGATGAAGCCAACCTGGTCGGGGTTAATGAGTGAGGGGAGGAGTCTTGCGAGTCTATTCGCGAAGATTTTAGCATATATTTTAACATCGGTATTAATCAAAGATATGGGCCTATAGCTAGTGCAGAGTGTTGGGTCTTTGTTGGGTTTGAGAATTGTGGTGATGGAGGCCTCTAGGAACTCTTTTTTAAATTGTCCTTCGTCTCTAGCCAGGTTGAAGAACCTGGTCAGGATGGGGACAATCTCCCGGAGGTATGTTTTATAGAATATTGCGGTAAAACCGTCTGGTCCAGGGGCTGTCAGGGACTTCAGATTTTTAATAACAAATTTAATCTCTTGGGACGTGACCGGGCCATCTAAGCTATCGGTGAAAGCTTCATCTAGTGTGGGTAATCCAAGGGAGCGTAGGAAAGGGCCTATAGCCTCTGATGGGGCTGGGTGGAGTGAGGCATCTTTCTGGATGTTATATAGTGTTGAGTAATACTTGTTAAACTGCTGGCCTATCTGTGACGGAAGTTTGTAGGATTGGGCGTCTTGTTTAATTTCATGAATGCGAGAGTTGCTAGTGCGGTGTCTTAATTTATTCGCTAAGATTGTGTCAGCTTTATTACCTTTAGTATAGAAAAGTTGTTTCAGTTTGAGCAAATTATTTTGGGTTTTGGTGTATTCTAGCTTGCATATATGTCTCCTTACATTTCTGATCTCCTCCATGACTTGTATGTTATCTGTTGTATGCTTCTGGGATTCGAGAACCCGGAGTTTATGATGGGCTTGAGACATAGAAAGGCCTGCCTGTTTCCTCAAATGGGCTTGTTTTTGAATAAAGAAGCCTCTAGTGGTGGCCTTAAAGGCTCCCCACAGAGTATCTTCCCGGATTCCGGGCGTGTCGTTAGTTCGCAGAGTGAAGTTTATCTCTTTCCTAAGCTCCTCTCTAAGGGGGATGTCGGAGAGAAGGGTGTGGGGTAGTCTCCAGTTGGGTCTGGACCTAATGGTGTTCTGTGACTCTATGTCCATTAAAACCATGTCATGATCTGACCATGGGCACGCACAGATCATTGTGCGAGAAATAATGTCTAAGGAGTCTGGGTGACAAAATATGTAATCTAATCTAGAGTGTGTGGAGTGGGGTATAGAATAGTGAGTATAATCTCTGTCCAGAGGATGTAGAGATCTCCAAACATCAAAAAAATTAAATTGTGACATGAGCTCTCGGAATCTGCGACTAACAGTCTCTGGGCAAGAGGGTCTTTTTTTAGATGGTTTTGTTTGTCTGTCAAGGCCACCATCCCACACCATGTTCAGGTCACCCGCCACTATCACTCTGCCCTGTCTCACTAGGTCAACTTTATGCAAGATTTTTTTCAGATATCTGGGCTGGAGGGTATTAGGTAAATATACAGATACTAAGGTGTAAGTGACATGGTCAAGATTGCATATCAGGATAAGGAATCTTGCTTGTGGATCTCTGAATTCATAAATCGGTTCGAAGGCCACTCCTTTGTTAATGAGGATAGCGACACCTCTGGCTTTCTTAGAGTAAGAGGCTGTTTTTACTACGGGATAATCCCGAAATGACGGGCTAGGGGAGACATCTCCTAAAAGGTGCGTTTCCTGAAGAAAGGCGACATCCGCCTTATGAAATTTTAGTGTTCTAATAAGCAAACTACGTTTACCAAAAGTGTTTAGACCCCTAACATTCAGTGTTAGAAACCTGAGGGGTGTCATTTGTGCGCTCTAAAGCTCGTAAGGGTAGGGTAGATGGGGAAATCAGTAAAGGAGATAAGGAGTATGAAAGGGAAGGTAAAAGAAAAGGGACTGGTGGAAATAGTCCACCTAAGTGGGACCCAAGCGTGGGTTCCAAAGTCTGGGGGGGGAGCTAAACCAAATCAACAAAGTGGGCTATTGAACGTATAGCCCCGCTCTCCAAGAAAATGCAGGGAGGCTAGCCGGCCGCCCGGACCGCCACAACATGCATGGAAATTTTCCATGTGGGCGCTGGTCAATTTCAAATCTGGCGGTCCAACCAGAGGCCAGCCAACCCGCATTGTTCTGAACAAGTTAATACAAACATTTGTATATAGACAATAAGTGTTAGCAAAAACTGATTAGCATATGAGCATGAGTCCAGTGGGGTATCAGGTAGGTGAGGCTTGAGGCCTCGGGATGTGGTCAGGTGGATTAGGTTTTTGGCGTTTGGGTCTCTGCTCTTTAACAGACCAAATTGGGGCTGAGACACGAAGCTTGGATTGGGTAGCTGTCTGAGGTTCAGCCGCTGGTTGTAGTCCCCAGTTAGCTAGAAGTGCCCTGCCTAACGAAGGAGAGGAGACAACATGAGATTGATTGTCCTTTGTCACTATTAATTTAGTGGGGAATCCCCATCTATATTTGATGTTGGCCTTTCTAAGTTGTGCAGTGACAGGAGCATACAATTTGCGCTGTTGTAACGTATGCGATGAGAGATCAGGCAGGAGTTGAATATCTTTGAAATCATCGGGTAGGCTGGGTTTGCCATAAGATGCCTGCATCAATCGATCTTTGAATTTGAAGTTATGAAAGCAGACCACCACATCTCTCGGTTTGTCAGAAGACATTGATCTCGGCCTCAGGGCCCTGTGAGCTCGCTCCATGTTGTGACTATCCCCCTCCAGGGGGCCAAGCAAAGCAGTGAAGAGGTTTATGAGAAACTCATGCAGGTTCCCCGGCAAGACTGACTCGGGTATACCTCTGAATCGTATATTATTTCTTCTGGCCCTATCTTCTACATCTGCCAGCTTTAATTCGAGTTGGGAGATCTGTTCTGCAAGGTTTTCGGCGTACGCAAGGATGTTGGAATTGTCTATGGCTAGGTCATCATGTTGTCTCTCTAAGGTGTCAATCCTGTCACCCATCTCCCCGATATCCTTCCTGAGTTCAGCTGAGCTCCTCTGAATTTCAGCTGTGATGGATTTGGTTTGGGCTGCTAGCATCTTTTGTAGTGTGCTCTCTGTAATGTAGTGATTTAAGTGGGCTCCAGAGTGGGAGCTTGACTGGGAGTCCTCGTCTTGGGATTCTGGGTCACTCATTTCCTTCTGCAAAGGGAGAGAGTCTTTAGGGGGTTGAGAGAAATGGTCGAGCACCGTTTTCTTGAGTGCAGCGGGAGTTCTAGGGTTTCTTTTAGATGCGTGAGGCATGGCTAGTGTTTCCTTGGGGAGTATTTGTTGTTTTGAATGATAGACCACCTTGACCACCTTGACCACTGTGGGACCTGAGAGAAAAGTTGCTAACACATAGAAACTGACTCGGAAGAGTTACAATCACAAAGGAATAGTGTTTCAATACTGTAATACATAGGTGAGATAGAGAGAGCGGGGCCAGGTACAACCCATAGGAGTTATTCACATTTAATACATGACAATGGTTGTCTAAACAAGCTGTTTAGAATAAATTGGCTCAGTAGCCTCCTAGAGGAGATGAAGAGGGGGGGGAAGGGGGAGGGCCCCAGGATCCCCCCACGCACCTCGGGGAATGGGATACGACCAGAAGGAAGGGGGAGGGGTATGGGAAATGACCAATCCAGACAAGCTGGATCGGAGCGGGTGAGGTGCGATAGGGGAGCCAGAAAAAAAAAAAAAAAAAAAAAAAACAGACCCTATCCCCCGTCCCCCCTGTATCAGTGTGCCTAAGTCAGTGGTTATAAATCTAATCAACTAATAATAGTACAGTGGCAACACAACGTTTTTATGTAGAGACAAATAAAGTCAGATAGTAAAATTTCTAACCTGTAAATTGCAGATAGTAAATGTACTGCTGTAGGTAGGGCCTATAGGAAAAAGTGGTGGTTAAACAGACAGTTAAATAGAATAACACTCCACTTTGAGCTAAAAGCCCAAAGGCACACAGGCTGGCGCAGCAGCAATAGTTTTGCACAATAGTGGGACAAGTTGTCACAGCAGGATGTATACTGAAGTCTCACTGAGGATATGTTGTTTAAAAGTATCTGCTGAGAAACCAACAAACAGTGGCAGCAGGGTCAGAGAGGCAGACTTTCTAGATATACGGTAAATACCAATCCAATATAGAAATTGCTTTAGGTATATATCAGCAACAGTAGGTCTGTGTGGGAGTTTTATGCAAAACAGTAATAAACGGCAAAATGTCCAGCAATATGTCCACCTTGATTATGTTGATGAGAGCAACTGTTTATTAGGAGATTTATTCAGGATACCCCTGTCTCTGAGTTGCTGACAACTGTAAAGTTCAATACATTTACCCAGCAATAAAGGGCTGTGGTTGCTGCAACATAAAGATAGATATGTGTCTGGGTGATATTAACTTTGTAGACACAGGTTTGCAAAGAGTGAGGGTGTTATGCTACCCAACGCTGCTATGCTTGAGATATTTGAGGAGTGTTAATCTTAAATTCTTTTATCAGCATTAATCCTCTTAGTTTAGTAGCGTGGAGCTGTGAGTGGGGCAGAGGTTGAGGAGTGCAGTCTTACTTATATAGTCAAATACATGTAGGTTGCATCACAATACAGCTTTTATAACTTTGAGGCACAACTCCTTCTAAGTGGTGGGAGGACAGTGAGAGGGATGCGTATCAACTTGTCCTCTGTGTGTGCAGGCTGTTACCGGGGCCCAATGTCATAGGTAACGTGATTTAAGGGGCTTGTGTAAAGGGGCCGCTTCTATAAAGTCTCCCTGGTTAAGGCTAGGCAGGGTATGGGCTCTTACCGGATCCAGGCAGTCTTCACCCGTGGCGAGTCCTTGTTCCTGGGCAGCTGTGAGCGCAAAGCTCCGTGAGGAAGAAGCCAGGAGGAAGGAAAGATGGCGGCTCTTCGCGCCAATTTGCATACACCGGGCTTTCTAAGGTGACCTCCTCAGCGAGGTCGCCCCGATGTAAATGTCCGCTCTGGTTGCCCTCCTGACTTCTTCGGCAGTTCGGCACGGGCAACGGCAGACACTTGAGGGACCTTAAGGGGTAAATCACTGACCCGCAGCTAGTGGTCGTCCCAGCGGGAACCTTGTAAGTGTGGCCTCAGGTGGGAGGTGTATTCCTCCACTCGATGCAGCCGGGTGTAGATAATGGAGCCCAGATATCCGTGGGCTCTGAGGGCTGCACTATGGATTCCGGCTGCCGACACCGGAGTCTTCTAGTTGGTTTGGTTGGGGACGCCTCTTGTCCGCACAAAGAGAGCTGGGAATTTGCCTCTGGCCAGATAATCACTCCGGAGCGGAGCCCCGACCCTCCGGAGTGAGGAAGCAGATGGCCGGTTTAGTATGGGGGGTTCCGGTGCAGGCAAGGACCAAGTTGTCAGGCAGGGAGGGCCACAGCGTCTCACCCCAAATTCAGGCTTCAAAAATAGGTCTGTCGACAGATAAGGTCTCCAGGTCGTTCAGGGGATCAATCTCGCCCTGATAGCAGGCGTTTTACAACAGATCTGTAGTAGAAAGTCAACGTTTTGTTGTTGAGAAGCACAGAGATCTTTCAACATGCGTCTGAACAGTATGGCGGTTAGCTCCGCCCCCCCCAATTCTTTGTTTTATCTCTCAGTACAATACGCAACAGGAAGCGACAGTATATTAGAGAATAATGGAATACTTTAACGTTGATAGCTGTTGTGTCAAACGACAGTGACTGGTTTATTGTATCTAATCTGCTAGATGTGTTGACTCTGCATTACCAAAATAATAGAAAGGCTTGTACAATTCCAGCAAAATGTGAGTATTAATGCATCAAAGTGCACTTCATCTTTCTGGTAACGAGTGATTCATGTCACTAAAAGTAATTTAGAACTGTCATGCAGCAACACAGGCATGGCAATTATTTTATTGCAATTTCCTCTTTTATAAATACTTCAAATATTTCCAGTTTAGTATGTTTGCACAAAAATACTAACTGAAATTCACTCTGCAAAGCTGATGTCCTAAAGAAAATATATGTGTGTGTATATGTGTAAAAATAAAATACATTTAAAAATGATTTTCTCCGGCTAATCTTTGATTTTAATTCTTTATTATATCAAGCATTTATTTGTGTTTAATATCCCTTTTTTGTTTCCTCATAGTCATGCAATATAATGTAATATAAAATATGTGAACAGTGAAAAAAAACTTTATAGCTCAGGTAATTAAAGGGACACTCAGTTTTAAGACACTTTCATTATCAATTTTTAATCTTTTTATATTCACACTTACTGGGGAACAAGATCCTACTAAGAATGTGCACAAGGGTATATTTACACTAGTTTGTGATTGTCTGATGTCTGTCACATGATACAGGGGCGGGATGGCAAATGGAAGAAAACAATTTATTTATCAGAAAATAAATCTACTGCTTATTTGAAATTCAGAGTAGGTGTGAAATCATTGTCTATTTATTATTATTTATTATTATTATTATTATTATTATTATTTATTACACTTGTTAATTATGCCACTCTATGGCATTTAGTGGTTCGTTAAGTATTTGTGAATGTTGCTCATATAGGGAAAGTTCTTGGTTCGAAACCTTTTAATATTGAAGTAGAAGCCAAAAGGTTAATTACAATTCTTATAATTCTATATTTATCTTTTTACAAACAAAAATCTTAGAACATTTTAAAATAAACATCAAGCTGAATTTAAGAAATCAATCAAACATGAACAAAACAGGAACATTTGTGGAATATTATGGAATTTCAAATAAATTCCATATTCCAATTTTTTTTACATTTCACAATTTCTTCTAGTTTTACATGAAAACAGCCTGTCCATTGGTGTCCAGAGATTTGGTTTGCATTTTTTAGACACTACTTTAAATTAGATCAAACCAAAGAGTTCAAAGGGGAAACAAGAATATAATCAGTCTTGCTATAACCCAGAGACACCCCAATAGCTGATATGAAATATTCACTGTAAGATCGGTAGATACACCACTAAGTCACCATCAGAACCTCTGCTTAACTATATTTCTTGTGGTGCCAAGTGTCTGTAGTTTAGGTGTGCTTGCACTAAAATATTTCCCTACAGGTAGCAATCACATAATGAGATGTCCATGTTCATTAAAGGGACAGTAAAGTCAAAATTAATCCTAAATGGATTGGATAGAGGATGACATTATACATTATTTACATTTATTTAATTTTCTGAAAAAGGATATAATGAAACCATTCCACTCTATCCAGTTAGGGGTGGGCATACAGTTAAGAATTGCAACACAATTATATACAGAAATGCAACAATGCTAGTAAATATATAGTCCTCAAAAGCAACCAATTCAACTGCCCATGGCGGCTGCTCTCTTAGGTTTCCAACAATCATGTCTGTGTATCTAGAAGTAAAAGAACAAACATAGGCGCCTTATGTTGTGGTATTGTCACACACAGTAATAATTAAGGTGATATCAACTCAGTTGATTGAAAGCACAATGTTACTGTGCTTACAGGGACAGTCAACACCAGAATTTTGTTGTTTAAAAAGATAGATAATCCCTTTATTACCCATTCCCCAGTTTTGCAAAACCAACACTGTTATATTAATATACTTTTTACCTCTGTGACTAACTTGTATCTAAGCATCTTCTGACCGCCCCTAATCACATGACTTTTAGTTATTATCTATTGACTTGCATTTTAGCCAATTAGTGCAGTGTCTGCCACTAGCCACGGGCGTGATCACAATGCTATCTATATGGCCTAAATGAGCTTGCTCTCCACTGCTGTGAAAAGTAAATAAAATAGAGGCAGTCTTCAAGGGCTTAGAAATTATCATATGCACCTTCCTAGGTTTGCTTTCAACTAGAATACCAAGAGAACAAAGCAAAATTGTTGATAAAAGTAAATTGGAAAGTTGTTTAAAATTACATGTCCTATCTGAAAAATTAAAGTTTTTTTTGGACTTGACTGTCCCTTTAACAGGCAGGTCGCGACATCAGAGCCGCTTGGCTAGCTCTACTCCTTTAGATCAGTGCTGATAACTTCTCAGCTTCTACCTAGTGTATTACAATATATATATATATATATATATATATATATATATATATATATATATATATATATATATATATGATATATAGGTATCCAAAACACCAGATCTCGCCCTCAGAGGAAAACTGCCTGGGTGTAACTTTGCAAAAAATAATAGCCAGAAAAAATGCACTCTCAGGACTTTCACAATCAAGTTACTTTTATTCCTGTTTAACGTTTTCGGAGGTCTTGCCTCCTTCATCAGCATAGTTAAAATACAACCAAAACATCTTTTAAATAGTGACATACTCACTCAAAACCACTTCAAACAATTTCACTCACTGGCGCCAAAACATCGGTGTTGGACCGCATACTGCGTTCCAATTACGTTATGTGCCGGAAGCTGTGCGTCTCTACACCGGTTGTCAAATTTTAACTTGTAATCACTCGGCATCAAAAAAACAAACAAACAACAAAGGAAAATTTTGTGATGTGCTAAGTGTTGTTAGTACAATTAGACTTAGTAGTAATGTGCAAAACAAGTGTACATATAGGATAAATAATCTACATAACTGCCGCCCATCGTCATGGCAACCCAATTAAACAATATACCCCTGTCTTAGTGCAGGGAAATTTTTTTTAATCAGACGATCTTCAAACATATATCATAGTATGCTAATATTTGTATTGCAACCTGCTAGATCACATATACACCTATTGTCTAGAGATGAAATAAAAGATAAATTAATTTTGGATCTGCTTATCAGTGAAGCAAGGTAATGCGCTGTGGTGTACAAGCCTCAATATATTACAGTGTGTAGCGAACACTAGGCAACCATACATCTTGATTTTCTTATTTTAAATTCCAAGTGCTGAGTGTCATATTAAATTGTTTAACTGTGATGTGTTGCCCTCAGTGTGTGTTAATATTTATGCTCAAACCATATATTGGTGATTTACATGTTGTCACAGGCTGATCAAATCCATGCCGCTCACTCAATTGGGCAATGAAAAGGACATACCTCTGTATGGTACCTCCTTGTATTTTGGAGGAATGCCTACTGTTACTACCCCTTTATTCTAAGGGGGCCATATATTATAAGCATAATCTATTTCTATAATGAGACTACCAGCGCTCCCATATTGTCACCACTCTGACTACCAATCACACAAAGTGTTTGTGAACATACTACATTGAAGATCAAAAAAACATTTAAAAACAGATGTTATAAAGGTCCTTCTATTCAATGCTGCAATGCCCCAGAGGGGAATGATATAACTCTAACAGTCCCAGATTCGCATATACAAATTACAAGGAACATCACTAGGGATATCCTCTTGTTCCTTCGGATTTTCTTCATAATGGCTTGCTCTTTATTCCCCTCTATGTATTCTTCAGCGTCTGCGGTCACTTTCTCCTCTAATCTTGGATTCAGATGGCATGTAGCTCAAATGCCTTATATATACTGTAATCCCATGGATAACCAGCGACCCAGAGTGCCATTCCTGCTGAAGTATTCCTTATTGATCCTCGTCGGGTAGTGTCTCCCCCTTCTTTAAATATTTTGGGGCCAAATGTTCAGACTGTGGATTACTATCCAAACTCCAGTATTGGGTAATGACTTATAGGCTATGTGTGTTAGAGAACTGGTAACTCCAAGGTACCACTACCTGACTTCCACACAGGTATTAGGAATATCCATACCTGGTGCTGTACACCAACATGGTTAGGAGGTCCCCTATGTCAGGGCACACCCACCATGTGGCCCACAGAGTCATGGTAGTCTAGGTACCGTACCCTAAGATTGTATCACACCTTGCAGCCACATTACATCAAAGAATAAAAGTAACTTGATTGTGAAAGTCCTGAGAGTGCATTTTTTCTGGCTATTATATATATATATATATATATATATATATATATATATATATATATATATATATATATATATATATATATATATATATATATATTTAATATACTTTAAACATCCCCAACATTGTATCTTCAACCTCAAGTCAATTATGCGATTTCGTTTCTTCTGATCCCCTCTTAATTCTTTAGGTTAATCACACCTGTACGTGATTTGTAATAAATGATAAATTGCAGCAATTAGGTAACACACAGTGTGGGATTAGATATTATCTTGTTTGTGAAAATAAAAACTAGATAGATCAAATACTTCATATTTAATTGAGAGAAATTAATCATCATGCAGGAGAGTGATTTAATCAATATTAAAGAGAATAAGTGAGAAAGTAATGCCAGGATTAAATTGCTATCCAAGATCATTTCCTGCTTGTGGTTAGCTTGGATTGTATTCAGTGTTTGTGGTTTGTGGGAAGCCCATACCTTTCATCTGATTGCATAGCACTTACAGCTATTGTTGATTTTGCAATTGGGATTTATGACTCAACCGGAGACACAAAGACTACACTTTTGTACAGGTATTTTCTTTTATTCCAGCACACCTATGACATGCTTACCAGTCCCACTCACTTGGCACATTTATGTTATAATTTGTTCTGAAAATTTGTATTACTGTACAACTTACATGTCTTCAGATCTGCATAATAATTCATGTTACAAAAGTAAAGTATTACATAAATCAGGTATGGCCAACTGGCAGCCCGTAGACTACATGTGGTCCTCTGCACTTGATTCTGTGGCCCCTGGGACAAGGCAGAACAAGGAATGTGTGTGGGTAAACAATGTGGCCACAAGTCAAAAGAAGCGTCTGAAGGGGAGATGAAGCCTTACCTAAATCAGGCCCTGAGCCAATGGACATTTTTATAAAATACACTTTTATCTGTGTGTTTAATAGCTGTACATTTATATGTGGCCTTTATTGACAGTGACTCCAAATTATATAAACACCAACAAAACTCTTCTTAACCCTCTTTAACATTTACTTAAATTGCTTAGTTTTCCCTTCAAAATTTTTGCAATAAAAGAACTGTAGTTCTTGCAGCTCTTTCTTTGTAAAGTATGTGGAGCCAGGTTAGAAAAATTAATACTCTTGGGTGTATTGGCTGGGTTATCAATGTCTGGTCAGTTTTACATTTAAACCTATTACAATTAGTAAGAAAAGTACTTTTTCCCCCCTTTAATTTGTGCACAATTATCCAGTTTTTCTGCTGGAATATATTGATTACAAATAGCTCTTTTATTTTGTCATTTGAAATAGCGTTTATCTTTGTTGTGTCTCCACCAATACTTAAAGGGACATGAAACCCAAATTTGTCTTGCATGGTTCAGATAGAAGTAAATTGGAAAGTTGTTTGAAATTACTTTGCTTCATTCTTTTGGTATCTTTTGTTGAAAAAGCAGCAACATTATACTGGGAGTTAGCTGAGCCAATAACATGAGGCATTTATGTGCAGCCACCAATCAGCAGCTCCTGGGCCTACCTAGGTATCTCTTTCAACAAAGATACCAAGAGAACAAAACAAATTAGATCATAGAAGTAAATTTCAAAGTTGCTAAAAATGCTCTGGCATCTATTTATCAAGCTGTCAACTTACCTGCATTCGACGGCACCAATACGCTTGCCTAAGATCGCCTAACATCGCTGCCGCAGACCTGAATACGCTCTCCAAAGTTACCAAAAAAGCTGTCAAAAAGCCTCACACCAAGTACGGGTTGATAAGCAGCAGATCTCGCTGCTCTTCCCAGCTTTATTGGTACCCTGTCACTAAACACCCACACTATGCTATACTGTTTACCCCCTAAACCGCCGCTCCCAGAGCCCACCGCAACTCTAATAAATGTATTAACCCCTAAACCGCTGCTCACGGACCCCGCTGCAAGTAAATAAGGTTTTTAACCCCTAAACCGCCGTTCCCAGAGCCCACCGCCACCTACATTATATTTAGTAACCCCTAATCTGCCCCCCCTACACCGCTACCACCTACATTATATTTATTAACCCCTAATCTGCCCCCCTACACAGCTGCCACCTACATTATATTTATTAACCCCTAATCTTCCCCCCCTACACCGTCGCCACCTACATTATATTTATTAACCCCTAATCTGCCCTCCCTACACTGCCGCCACTTACATTATATTTATTAACCACTAATCTGCCCCCCTACACTGCCGCCACCTACATTATATTTATTAACCTCTAATCTGCCCCCCCTACACCGCCGCCACCTACATTATATTTATTAACCCCTAATCTGCCCCCTAAACCGCCGCCACCTACATTATATTTATTAACCCCTAATCTGCCCCCCCTACACCGCCGCCACCTATATTATATTTATTAACCCCTAATCTGCCCCCATACACAGCCGCCACCTACATTATATTTATTAACCCCTAATCTGCCCCGCCTACACCGCCGCTACCTACATTATATTTATTAACCCCTAATCTGCCCCCCTACACTGCCGCCACCTACATTATATTTATTAACCCCTAATCCGACCCCCCTAAACCGCCGCCACCTACATTATATTTATTAATCCCTAATAAATATTCCTAGCATTAAATAATACTAAATACTTACCTATAAAATAAACCCTAAGATAGCTACAATATAACTAATAGTTACATTGTAGCTATCTTAGGGTTTATTTTTATTTTACAGGCAAGTTTGTATTTATTTTAACTAGGTAGAATAGTTACAAAATAGTTATTAACTATTTAATAACTACCTAGCTAAAATAAATACAAAGTTACCTGTAAAATAAAAACTAACCTAAGTTACAATTACACCTAACACTACACTATCATTAAATGAATTCCCTAAATTAACTACAATTAAATAAAATTAAATAAAATGATCTAAAGTACAAAACCCCCCACTAATTTACAGAAAATAATAAACAAATTACAAGATTTTTAAACTAATTACACCTAATCTAATCCCCCTAACAAAATAAAAAAGCCCCCCCAAGGGGGGGAAGGAGTCAGCAGCAAGCGCAGCAAGACGCATATCAAGGAGGCTCCTGACTTTACTTTATATTATACTAAAGTTTTCTGATTTTTTCCTTAAAATATTACCAGCTGGCCATCAAACTACTATTGTGAATAGTAGGGGCTCATGTAATTTGCCTGACTGTAACAAAGAAGGTGGTTATCTCTGAATATTACGACTGGGGAAGCAGAAGACCGCCATTTATTTTTACTATGGAAGAAGATGTCTGCGCCGCAGTGTGGTCTCTATGAGTATGAGCAGCGGATCCTTGAGAGGTTCGATGTTCTGCTGGCCAGGATTGAGGCCGGATTTACAGAGGAGCGGCTTGCACTGGTCGAGGGGGAGACTGAGATTGCTGTTAGCGTGACACCCGGAGTAGTACAACTACATGCAGGAGACTTACACACCGCACCCGGTCCCCCTGAGAAGCATCAATTATGGAACAGTGATATGAGAGGTTCCGGTACAACTTGTAGCTCACGGGCCTGCCTGGTCAGCGGGGTATTGACCCCTGTTAACAGCACCGGTATGTTTAACCTTATCATGGTCGCTACCTTCTACCAGATGACCCTGCAATTTGCTGGCACTCGGCTCTTTGCCGCCAGTTCAAAAACTGGAGTTGGGTGATGACTCTACTGCAGTAATGGTTTCGTATACCCCGGTTTACAAACCCATTTTGCCTACCAATTGCCTACCACAATGCCCCTACTAACTAACTTTATTGCAGTTGATATGAAAGAATCTACATCCATGTAGATTAAACTATGATAATATGTGTTTTTTGGATCCAAAGCTTCTTTATGTTTCTATAGCGTGCCGAACTACAAGGGAACTTCTGCGTGTTCAGCCGCTTAAACATGTTTGCTAATCTTATTATTTATCCTCATGGTTTATAGTTCCTTGTTATTTGTCTTGCCTCCTGTTAAGCCTTCTATGAGACCCAATGATGGCAAGATGTTGATTAGCTCTGCAGCTACTTATCTATGTTATAAATTTCACTTTTTTATATTTTATTTCCTTTTAGGCTTCAGTCACTGGGAAAATATTTGTCCAGCAGTATAGAAAACCTGATTCTTATTTATGTGCTGCTCTTACGTATATTTCCTGTAGTTTGAATGCAATTTAATTAGCTGGTATGTGTATGGATATTGTGAAGTGATTTTTGAGTGCTTCATTCTTTTTCTTTTTTTCTTTTTTTAAGTTAGAACCTGGCATTGCACAAATTCATAGTAGGGGGAGTTGCCTACAATGCTGCCTTGTTAACTTGAATCAGCCTCCACTACACAGTACTTTGAGTCTCACCCATCTATTACCTTCGTGTTTAGCTATAAATGGCGTTAAGTTGCTACACCACTATTTTATGTTTCTAGTGCAGTCAGAACATACTAGCTATGGCGTAACTCGCAAGTAGACCTGAAGCAACCACTTACATAGATACCATTGTTTATATGGCTACTGGAATGTATTGTCTGTCAGAATCCGCCATAACGAGATTGCCTGCCTGCCTATAGTATAGATCAGTAGTATACTGTGTACAGCGTCATTTGTTGCTGCTCCTCTCTCACCTTGCTGAAATTTGTATGAATCTCTGAAATTTCAGAACCTAGCATTACACTGGTGTTGGGCAGGGGGAGATGTCTAGGATGACTCATTGTCATTCTGAGTTGGCCTCTGTTTCATATATCTGTGAGTCTAACTTAGCATCTACCTTCGAATATAGCCTTAGCCAGAGTCTAGCTGCTACACTGTTACTCTATATTTACTAGTGCAGCCAGAATATAATAGTTATGGTATAAGCCTTTATATAGTTTTGCAGCAACCAATCAAATAAGCACTGTTGTTGTCATAGAATCCAGGCTGTAAAGTTTATCTATGCTTATATGTTTATACTCTGCCATCTTTAAACTGGGTGGCTATTTACTGTACAGGTCAGAAGTTGAGAGGAAATATAGTACTAGTCTAATCTCCGCCCCCCCCCCCCACCTTTTTTTTTAATGCGGTAAAGGGCCAGTAATCTCTCCTCCGCATTAATTTTTGGCAGAGTTTTTGTAGTCTTTGCCCAGCCTGGAGAGCCCGGATTAAAGCTTTTTCTAGTATCTAAAATGAAAGACTCCTCAGGCCCTAAATATAAAGAATTGTTATGGTGTGTTCTTATATACTGAAATGTAATCTTTATGTCTTACTCTCTTGTTATACAACAATTGTTTTCCTATTTGTTTATTAGTGTGCATAAAGTGCCCTGTATCCTACCACACAGATCTTGGTCCCCTGGTTGGATCTGTAACCTATTAAGGACACTGTGAAACTGTAAAAACAAAATTAGGTGCTTATGATTGTACATCCGTATCAGTCTGCTATGTAAAGATCTATAATCAGTCTCTCACTCCTTTGTTAGCCTGTTTTGAAGCTGTAACAGATTGTTGATTGTCTGATATGTATTTTTTTGGAACTTGCTCATCACCTCAATAAAAAATATTTTTTTTAAAAAAGACCCCCCAAAATAAAAAAAACCCTACCTCAAAGTAATCAACTCTTTTACCTGTAAAAATAAATTACAACCCCCAACATTAAAACCCACCACCCACACAACCAACCCTACTCTAAAACCCACCTAATACCCCCTTAAAAAAACCTAACACTAACCCCTTGAAGATCACCCTACCGTGAGAAGTCTTCACCCAACCGGGCCAAAGTCCTCAATGAAGCTGGGCGAAGTGGTCCTCCAGACGGGCAGAAAACTTCATCCAAGCCGGGCAGAAGAGGTCCTCTAGACAGGCAGAAGTCTTCATCCAGATGGCATCTTCATCCATCCGGCGCGGAGCGGCTCCATCTTCAAGACATCCAACGCGGAGCATCCTCTTCATCCGGAGTCTTCTTGAACAATGACAGGTCCTTTAAGTGACGTCATCCAAGATGGCGTCCCTTCAATTCCGATTGACTGATAGAATTCTATCAGCCAATCGGAATTAAGGTAGGAAAAATCCTATTGGTTGATGCAATCAGCCAATAGGATTGAACTTCAATCCTATTGGCTGATCCAATCAGCCAATAGGATTGAGCTTGCATTCTATTGGCTGATTGTAACTCCGGGAGCGGCGGTTTAGGGGTTAAACACTTAATTTAGTTGCGGCGGGGTCCATGAGCGGCGGTTTAGGGGTTAATAAGTTTATTAGAGTGGTGGTGGGCTCCGGGAGTGGCGGTTTAGGGCATAATAAATATAATGTAGGTGGCGGTGTAGGGGGTGGCAGATTAGGAGTGTTTAGACTCGGGGTACATGTTAGGTGTAAATATTACCATAGGAATCAATGGGATATCGGGCAGCAGCGAACATAAGCTTTCGCTGCTTTCAGACTCCCATTGATTCCTATGGAGGCGGCGGATTGAAAACCAGGTACACTGGGCCGGAATAGTGCCGATCGTACCTGGTAGACATTAGATAGCTAGCAAACGTAGTCAGATTGTGTCAAATTTGCATTCGGAACATCTGTAATGACATAAGAATCGATCTGTGTTGGACTGAGTCTGGTGGATCGTATGTTACGTCACAAAATTCTACTTTTGACGGTCTGTAGGGTTTGATAACTAAGGGGAATCAGGCTCACCACAAATACGATGCGAAATTCCAGCGTATTTGCAGTTGACGGCTTGATAAATGCCTCTATCTGAATCATGAAAGAAAAAAATGGGTTTCATCTCTCTAAGTATTGGCTATAGAAAAATATATGAAAACATAGCCAGCAGAAGAAATTACACTCTCAGTGGGGGGTAGAGAGATAAGTAATACAATGCTTATTTTCATCTGTTATCTCTAAGTATTGAGCTTTGGTATACAGACCTAGATAAGATAAGGAAGCATTTGTGTGTATAGAAATGCCTCTGCAATTTCCTCTTGGATATCCTCACTATATCATCAAGTCAATCTGTCTAAAACTGAGCTGCTTTTTAGTCGTGCATCGTCGAGACATTCAACACCTAACATTTCTCTGACAGTTGGATATTGTTCTCTAACACCTCACCCTAGGTCCGCTTTCTTGGGTTCACACTTTACTCAGAACTCACTTTCACTCCACATATACAAGCCCTTGCCTGTTGTGCACACCTGTGCAACATCTCCAGAATTTGTCCCTTCCTTACTCAAGAAACAACAAAAATAATAATTCCCTCATTTTGTCACGCGTTAACTAACACTGCCTCTCCCACCTCCAATCTATTATGAGGGCTTGGGCTTCAGCTAAACCTATCCACCTAAGTCACCAATCTACATCATCTGATCCACGCTGCTAATCTCTACACTGGCTTTGCATACACTTTTAGAATACAAGTCAAAGTATTAACTCTAACTTATAGAGCACTCAACAACATTGCTCCCAATTATATTTCTTCTCCCATATTCAAATACTCCCCAACACGCCCTCTTCAATCAACCTCTGACCTATGTCTCTCTACTCCTATTATCTCTACATCCCACTCCTGCCTCCAAGACTTCTGATGCGCTATTTTTATACTCAGGAACTCTCTACTACGCTCAAACCTTCTATAGCTTCAGACACTCTTTGAAAACCACCCCTTCCAAAAAGACCATCTCTCCCTTACTTTTCATCTTACCAAAAAAAAATAAAAAAGTGCCTGGACTCACCGCTGCTACTACAATCTACGTGACAAGCTACCCCAAACCTTAATGCAGAAAGCTCCTTTATTTGTTTCAAGCGATCGCCGTTCTGAGCTGCTAAGGCAGTCCATGGTGACGTTTCGGGTAATTCAAGCAGGTTTTCGCGCACGGCTATTGGCTAAGAGGTGAAAATCTCACCTCTCTAGCAAAACCGTGTTCTGCCATGAGCTTCCTTAGCAGCTCAGAACGGCGAACACTTTAAACAAGTAAAGGAGCTTTTAGCATGAAGTATTTTATATTTCATGAATGAGAGTCACCTTTATTTGTTTCAATGGTCAATCCTAGCGTTTCACAAACACTAGGATTGACTTTCACTTTAACTAAATGGTACCTATGAGCTGTTTCTCAACTTCCATGACAACCATGTACCATAGGTTATTTCCCTTTCCATAATTCCATCTGAGGGTTGTTGAAGTGTTAAGATGATTGATGTTCTGCAAGACACATGTTTTCTATAAGTAGCTCTAAAACACCTCAAAAAGTGCCATATCACAACCGTACTCTCATTCAACCAATTGTAAAATAATGTCTGATTCTCACATTAATTCAATACTTTGTTGGAATTTCAAAAGTGCAGTCCCTTTAATTCTGGTTATTTGGTTAGTTACAAATTGCACTTACATGTCAAAAAATATAAACACACCATTGCTATCTGTTTTACTGACTGACGTCTAGTAAATATATCAGGTCACATTGTATTTTGTACATTTTCATATACAGTTTTCACATTCTATATTTATGTTTACAGATAATGGGCTAGATTATGAGTGGTGCACTAACTGTTGCTCACAAGCAAAAAGGGAAATATTTTGACTGATTGCGCACGTTGGAAGCAGAGTGAGTATTATGAGTTGAAAGTAAACAAACAAAGTTTGCTTGAGTGCAATTGAATTTAACATGCGTTGGGATAGCGTGACTTAAGAGCTCTGGTTAACTGTTATGCTCGACTAAAAAGTGGAAAATAAAATATCAAAAATGTGTGCATGTATATATATATTATATTTACAGACATATATACACATATAAACACATATATATATACATATATAGACATATATATAAGTGCATTGGAGCCCTTTGCAGTCAAGTAGCTGAAAACATGTAAAATCATATTTATGCAATATTCATATTTAATAGTGTTTAACTGTTTATATACTGTAAATATTTCACATTCCAATGTTCTTCACATAGGAAAAATGTACTATGTCTTTTCAAAAAGATATATATATATATATATATATATATATATATATATATATATATAAATAAATAGCAACTGGAGAGCACTCTCACTTTGTGGTCAACTTGCCAGTGTGCATGCAGAAAAAATTACATAAATAAACGATTGCTTGCACTCACTGGGCTTTTCAAAATACGTGCCTTTGTTGTGACATTTCGGGGACCGTATCCCCTTCCTCAGACAGGTTTGTCTGAGGAAGGAGATACGGCCCCCGAAACGTCACAATAAAGGCACGTATTTTGAAAAGCACAGTGAGTGCAAGCCATTGTTTTTATATATATATATATACAGGTGGCCCTCGTTTTACAACGGTTCAATTTACACCGTTTCAGAATAACAACCTTTTATTCCAGTCATGTGACTGCTATTGAAAAGCATTGAGAAGCAGTGCATTTATTAAAATAGCCAGTAGGTGTAGCTGTCTGCTTGTGTTGCAGCAAGGCCAAGCAAGCTGAAATTAATTAGTTTAACCAGACCTGAGCTATCGAGCAGATTTCAAAGGAACAAGATCTTCCTGTCTATAAATCAGTCCATATTGGAATGCATAGAAAGAACTGTTTGCAGAAAAATGCAAGAGAAGTCTGTGTTGTGTGATTATTTTATTAGGTTTATAATGCTATTTAGCAAATGATTTTGTTCATTTAATTATATATTCTGTGCTGTGTGATTATTTTATTAGGTTTATAATGCTGTTTAGCATTTAAAGTCTTCATTTCAAAGCTTTAAAAATAATGTATTTGGTGTTACTTATGACAATTTTGAGAGGGGCCTGGAACCTATATCCCTCACTTCCTATTGACTTACATTATAAACTGGGTTTCAATTTACAACGGTTTCGATTTACAGCCATTCCTTCTGGAACCTAACCCCGGTGTAAACTGAGGGCTACCTGTATATATGTATATATATATATATATATATATATATATATATATATATATATATATATATATATATATATATATATATATATATATATATATATATATATATATATATATATATATATATATATATATATATATATTCTAACTTTGACCCCCAAAATCTGTTACACATCTACAACCACCAAAAAACACCCATGCTAAATAGTTTCTAAATTTTGTCCTGAGTTTAGAAATACCCAATGTTAACATGCTCTTTGCTTTTTTTGCAAGTTATAGGGCCATAAATACAAGTAGCACTTTGCTATTTCCAAACCACTTTTTTTTCAAAATGAGTGCTAGTTACGTTGGGACACTGATATCTTTCAGGAATCCCTGAATATCCATTGACATGTATATGTATATATTTTTTTTTTAGAAGACATCCCAAAGTATTGATCTAGGCCCATTTTAGTATATTTCATGCCACCATTTCACCGCCAAATGCGATCAAATAAAAAAAATTGTTCACTTTCTCACAAATTTTTTCACAAACTTAAGGTTTCTCACTGAAATTATTTACAAACAACTTATGCAATTATGAAATAAATGGTTGTAAATGCTTCTCCTGGATCCCCTTTATTCATAAATAGCAGAGATATATGGCTTTGGCTTTGCATTTTGGTAATTAGAAGACTGCTAAATGCTACTGCGCACCACACGTGTATTATGCCCAGCAGTGAAGGGGTTAATTAGGGAGCATGTAGGGAGCTTTTAGGGTTCATTTTAGCTTTAGTGTAGTGTAGTAGAGAACCCCAAGTATTGATCTAGGCCCATTTTGGTATATTTCATGCCACCATTTCACCGGCAAATGCGATCAAATAAAAAAAAAACTTAAATATTTTCACAATTTTAGGTTTCTCACTGAAATTATTTACAAACAGCTTGTGCAATTATGGCACAAATGGTTGTAAATGCTTCTCTGGGATCCCCTTTGTTCAGAAATAGCAGACATATATGACTTTGGCGTTGCTTTTTGGTAATTAGAAGGCCGCTAAATGCTGCTGCGCATCACACATGAATTATGGCTAGCAGTGAAGGGGTTAATTAGGTAGTTTGTAGGGAGCTTGCAGGGTTAATTTTAGCTTTAGAGTAGAGATCAGTCTCCCACCTGACACATCACACCCCCTGATCCCTCCCAAACAGCTTCCTTCCCTCCCCCACCCCACAATTGTCCCCGCCATCTTAAGTACTGGCAGAAAGTCTGCCAGTACTAAAATAAAAGGTTTTTTTTTTTTCTTTTCTTTTTTTTGGGGGGCATATTTACATATGCTGCTTTGTAGAATCTCCCCATAGCCCCCAACCTCCCTGATCCCCCCCCCCCCAACAGCTCTCTAACCCTCCCCCTCTGCCTTACTGGGGGCCATCTTGGGTACTGGCCATCTTGGGTACTTTTCACCCGTTTTTTTTTCTGTAGTGTAGCTTCCCTCCCTCCACAGAGCACCCAACATTTACTGATGACCTTTTTTTTCCCTTTTTTTTACATTTTTACTTATATTGTTTTCTGTAGTGTAGCGGTTCCCTCCCTCTCCCTCCCCGTGCACGTGCAAGCATCCGTGCGCGTGTCCGGCATCCCCGCCCACGATCCCACCCCCCTCCACATCATCTGGGCCATCGATGGCCGCCACCCGCCTCCCACACACGCTCCCACCCACCAACGATGGAAGCCATAGATATCCGGTGCAGAGAGGGCCACAGAGTGGCCCTCTCTGCATTGGATGGCTACTAAGGGTTATTGCAGGATGCCTCGATATCGAGGCATCACTGCAATAACCGGAGGACGTGCAGGGTACGTCCTTGGTCGTTAAGGGTATTTTTTTAGAGGACGTACCCTGCACGTCCTCGGTCGCTAAGGGGTTAAACACGTTTTAACAAAAATCTAACATTATAGAATGTGAACAATTTAAAGAATCTCTCTTTCTTTGTTAGCAGAACACACAAATCGCAGACTGAATTTGAGTAAATGACTGGTTCACAGAGGCACAGAAATCACACAACAGAATTGTATCTTTACTGAAACTGAAATAATTTTGGTTGAGGATGAATTCTATGAGTTTAGTGACTATTTCAGTATTGTATTTCTGGCTGTGTGTTTTGGATTAAAGGATTTTAAAACAGGCTTCAATTCCATCTTTAACCCCTTAAGGACCAGCGACGTACCCTGTATGTCACTGGCCTTTTTTTGGGACTTGATTGTTTTTTAGCGCGGTCTTGTCACCAGCGTTGAGACTGCTCTATTCCACAAAGCCTGCTGGGGGGAGTGCATTAATAGAGTGTTCTTGCTAGACTTGTGCTATTATGTCCTGAAAAACCCCTTAACGACCAGTGACATACAGGGTACATTGTGGTCATTAAGGGTTTAAGGGGGATGATGCTTGACAAGGATTCTACATCCATGGTGACCAGTATGGGATCTGGCTAAGTTTTTTTAGAAATTCAGTGATGTCTTGTATGAAGCTTTTAGTGTTAGTAACTAGTGGTTTTAGGGTATTTTCCATTAGACTAGATATATTCAATTAGTGCTAGTCCTTACTTGTTATTATCAATCTCCCTGGGTTCCCTGGTTTATGGATTTTTGGCAGCATCTAAAAAGTACCAGCACAAGGATCATAGGGATGATATTTTCCAATTCTCTTAGGGAATGATTTGATACATTTCCTGAATTTGTTTGTGTAATCCTGGCTGGGGGGAGCCTTGCTCCGATGCTGTGAGACACGACTGAGAAACTAGAGCATTGAAGAGGGTAAGTTGTGCAGTGAATGGCAGCAAAGGGTAAATATATATGTATATGAACATATACATATATATGTATGTGTTTATATGTGTATATACACATATTAAGTAACACATAAATATAAATGTATATTAGTATATACATATGTATTTACAGGGAACATACAGTCCCCATAGACTGCTATGTAAAGGCAAATATCAGTGCCATTTTTTTTCTAACACACCATACCCACTTACTTAAACCCATAAATACTGCTTCGTGCAGTTATGATTTAAAAAAAAAATCCTAACATTTTTTACTTTATTAAAGGTACTACACACTTTATTTTGGGGCAATTGGGGGACATTTAAAAAAAAAAAGGTCTGATCTCTGGTTAATTTTTGGAGCACGAGCTTGCGGTAGCAATAACCAGCCACTTGTAATGGCTGGTTATTTATCTTGTGCCAGGCTAATTTAGCTTTTTTACAGGCGCACAATAAATTAGAGCTCCTCTTGTAATCTAGCCCATACTATTTAAAGTTGATGCATCAACTTGGCACATGTACAGTATAAAATATGTTTAAAATGATGAAAAGCAACTATAGATATTGAATAAGCATTGCTATGTAATATCACAATCTGCAGCTGCCCTCTAGTGGCCTATTTTGCCATGTCATCTGTGAATAAAATAAAACTTAATTAAAGGGATATCAACAAAACAAAAAACAAAGATGGTACAGCAACATTATTACACAAATTTACTTTGCAGGTAGGCACAAGTATGTAACACTATTTGGTAGCAATTTTGCTAAAATACTTTTAACAGTGTTATAAGTGTTTGCAGCCATGAAGTGCTCCTGGCTTGTGCACACTACACACCTAGGTATGCTCTTTAGCAAAGGATATCATGAAAAGGAAGAAAAATTGATAAAATAGATAAATTAGAAATGTTAAAAACGTTCTATCTGAATCACAAAAGAAAAAAGTTGGGTTTTATGTCACTTTGAGCTGGAGGGGGATGAGGCAGTTAGTGGTTTGGATTAAGTGCACTGAAGGGTTGCACAGTTAGAAATTATTGTTTACTTTTGATGAGGTGTAAATATTAGGACTGAACGACAATGAAGAAAAAGTATTAAACAGGTTTTAAAGGTCATGGTTAGGGTTAAATTGTGGTCAGCTGGTGCAGTTAGGGTTAACATAAGTTTGTTAAACCAAAACACCTGCAAACAAATCATTTGTGAATATTAATCCATATTTAAAAGTTACTTTATTGAACTTCATAGTAAAAACATGACAACCCCATATAAAGCAGATTGTAAATCCAGGATGACCTAGTCACAGGTAGGGATGCTGACCAATCATCTTTCAGTCTTAGGCCTTGCCCTTGTTCACCGGCACTAAAGTAAGGTTGTGTTTGGGAGGTAACATTGATCATTTGCTTTGCCACACTCTCTAGAGAAGCTGAAAAGCAAATTTTGTAACTTGTTATTCAAATGGCTTGTTTAGGCAATTTACAGCATTTTGAGAACCTAGGTTATAGATTTTGCTTGTAGCTCTCTCTATGGAACATGGGACGAAGCACAATTACTCAAAAACATCAGGCAACAGACACACACACACAGACAAAGTCACACACTCAGTCACATTTATTTGTATTCTCCCTTGTTCCAGCTATCAATGTCACTATTTCATATGATTTCAACTTGGTAAACAATGCAGCAGTTCAGGTGCTCAGTACAGTAGAATACCTGGTTTTATTGGGAGAGGAATTAGCAGCAGAAAAAGCAAGGTCCTTATGCCACTTTACAGATCACTATTTAGGCCTAATCTTGAGTACAGTTCTGAAGACCATATCTCTTTAAGGATAGCAATAAACTAGTACCCAATCAACGGAGGGCTACTAAAATGGTACACAGTCTATAAAAAAAACATACAAAGAAATACTCTATTATCTAAATATGTATAGTTTAGAGGAGAGAAGGGAAAGAGGTGACATGATAGAAATCTTCAAATGTATGAAAGGACTCAATAAAGTGGAACTAAAAGTATTTTCCATGTAAAAAGGAACACCAAATGCAAAATAGACACGGCACAAAACCTAGCGCAGCAAAGAGGTTAAGTTGTGCAGCGATAGGCAGCAAAGTTTAAATATATATGTACAGGGAGTGCAGAATTATTAGGCAAGTTGTATTTTTGAGGATTAATTTTATTATTGAACAACAACCATGTTCTCAATGAACCCAAAAAACTCATTAATATCAAAGCTGAATAGTTTTGGAAGTAGTTTTTAGTTTGTTTTTAGTTATAGCTATTTTAGGGGGATATCTGTGTGTGCAGGTGACTATTACTGTGCATAATTATTAGGCAACTTAACAAAAAACAAATATATACCCATTTCAATTATTTATTTTTACCAGTGAAACCAATATAACATCTCAACATTCACAAATATACATTTCTGACATTCAAAAACAAAACAAAAACAAATCAGTGACCAATATAGCCACCTTTCTTTGCAAGGACACTCAAAAGCCTGCCATCCATGGATTCTGTCAGTGTTTTGATCTGTTCACCATCAACATTGCGTGCAGCAGCAACCGCAGCCTCCCAGACACTGTTCAGAGAGGTGTACTGTTTTCCCTCCTTGTAAATCTCACATTTGATGATGGACCACAGGTTCTCAATGGGGTTCAGATCAGGTGAACAAGGAGGCCATGTCATTAGATTTTCTTCTTTTATACCCTTTCTTGCCAGCCACGCTGTGGAGTACTTGGACGCGTGTGATGGAGCATTGTCCTGCATGAAAATCATGTTTTTCTTGAAGGATGCAGACTTCTTCCTGTACCACTGCTTGAAGAAGGTGTCTTCCAGAAACTGGCAGTAGGACTGGGAGTTGAGACTGACTCCATCCTCAACCCGAAAAGGCCCCACAAGCTCATCTTTGATGATACCAGCCCAAACCAGTACTCCACCTCCACCTTGCTGGCGTCTGAGCCGGACTGGAGCTCTCTGCCCTTTACCAATCCAGCCACGGCCCATCCATCTGGCCCATCAAGACTCACTCTCATTTCATCAGTCCATAAAACCTTAGAAAAATCAGTCTTGAGATATTTCTTGGCCCAGTCTTGACGTTTCAGCTTGTGTGTCTTGTTCAGTGGTGGTCGTCTTTCAGCCTTTCTTACCTTGGCCATGTCTCTGAGTATTGCACACCTTGTGCTTTTGGGCACTCCAGTGATGTTGCAGCTCTGAAATATGGCCAAACTGGTGGCAAGTGGCATCTTGGCAGCTGCACGCTTGACTTTTCTCAGTTCATGGGCAGTTATTTTGCGCCTTGGTTTTTCCACACGCTTCTTGCGACCCTGTTGACTATTTTGAATGAAACACTTGATTGTTCGATGATCACGCTTCAGAAGCTTTGCAATTTTAAGAGTGCTGCATCCCTCTGCAAGATATCTCACTATTTTTGACTTTTCTGAGCCTGTCAAGTCCTTCTTTTGACCCATTTTGCCAAAGGAAAGGAAGTTGCCTAATAATTATGCACACCTGATATAGGGTGTTGATGTCATTAGACCACACCCCTTCTCATTACAGAGATGCACATCACCTAATATGCTTAATTGGTAGTAGGCTTTCGAGCCTATACAGCTTGGAGTAAGACAACATGCATAAAGAGGATGATGTGGTCAAAATACTAATTTGCCTAATAATTCTGCACTCCCTGTATATATACATATATATTTATGTGTTATGTGTTATACACATATTAACACACACATACGTGTATATATATATATATATACTGTATGTATATAAGCATACACATACTGTATATATTTACAGTTTCAACAAAGTCCCCATACACCGCAATGTAAAGGCACTTTTCAGTGCCGTTTTTCTTTCAAACACCTCACATCACTTTAACCCCTTATATCTGCTTTTTGCATTTATATTTAAAATTAAAAAAAAAGATGCTCATATATTTTATTTGTAAAAAGGAACTATACTCTTTATTTTGGAGGGGCAATATGGGGACTTTTTTTTAATTAACCAGAGGTCTTACGTTTGGTTAATTTCACTGAGCGCAAAGTGCTACAGAAAGCTCGTAGTAGCATTAACCAGCTACTCATAATTACTGGTTATTTAATGTGTGCTATAAACGGGCAATTTTGCCATTTACAGGTGCACGTTAAATTAGCGCTCTACTTGTGATCTAGCCCTATATAGATAGACTACAATTGCCAAGAGGATATTTGTTTATTATCAACTACTGTGTTTCTATGTTTAGTTATTTAAACTCCGACATATCTAGAAACTAAAAAACGAGCCTATAAAATAAATAGGGTTATTAAATTATCATGTTCCATGCTTTAAAGATGTTTACTTTTACTGATAACTCTTCAATATAAGCAGGTTACAACAGTGAACACACACGAACACCCTTTCATACTTCCTGTTCTATATCAGCTTGATCATTTGTGTTAGATATTTTTAATAACCCTTGCTCCTCTGAAGTACCCACCTTACATGCATACAAACACATCATGAAAACTCATTCTCTGTTTTGTTTTATGTTGTCGTTGCTCGGGAATGCTGTTCCCAGTTGTAGTAATAATGTCAACAAAAATCTTCAGATTATTTTAAAATATTGTATTTGGTTTACATTATAGATCTTACAAAATTATATCTTGAGTTACTCATTATTATAATTTTGAAGCTTTTTTTTTTTCTCCATATTTGTGATTTTACAGCCCTTCAGTCCACCTACTAGAAGCCATCTTAACAATCTTAAAGGAATCTTAAATACTTTAAGATGATAATATAAAATGCTAAAAAAAATCTGCAATATACTTTCATTAGCTACACTACAGAAAAGTGGGGAAAAAAATAAAAAATATATATATTTTTTGTAAACTGGGTACTGGCAGACAGCTGCCAGTACCCAAGATGTCTCCCAATAATGTAGATGGGGAGGGTTAGAGAGCTGTTTGGGGGGGTGGGGGGGATCAGGGAGGTTTGGGGCTAAGGGGGATCCTACACAGCAGCATATATAAATATGCTATAAAAAAATAATAAAAGATACCTTTTATTTTAGTACTGGCAGACTTTCTGCCAGTACTTAAGATGGCGGGGACAATTGTGGGGTGGGGGAGGGAAGAGAGCTGTTTGGGAGGGATCAGGGGATCTGATGTGTGAGGTGGGAGGCTGATCTACACTAAAGCTAAAATTAACCCTGCAAGCTCCCTACAAGATCCCTAATTAACCCTTTCACTGCTAGACATAATACACGTGTGATGTGCAGCGGCATTTAGCAGCGTTCTAATTACCAAAAAGCATCGCCAAAGCCATATATGTCTGCTTTTTCTGATCAAAGGGGATTCCAGAGAAGCATTTACAACCATTTGTGCCATAATTGCACAAGCTGTTTGTACATAATTTCAGTGAGAAACTTAAAATTGCAAAAAAAATTAAGTTTTTTTTTTTTAAATTTGATCGCATTTGGTGGTGAAATGGTGGCATTAAATATACCAAAATGGGCCTAGATCAAAACTTTGGGTTGTCTACTACACTACACTAAAGCTAAAATTAACTCTTCAAGCTCCCTGCATGCTCCCTAATTAACCCCTTCACTGCCGAGCATAAAACACATGTGGTGCGCAGTGGCATTTAGCAGCCTTCTAATAACCAAAAAGCAATACCAAAGCCATATAAGTCTGCTATTTCTGAACAAAGGGGATCCCAGAGAAGCATTTGCAACCATTTATGCCATAATTGCACAAGTTGTTTGTAAATAATTTCTGTGAGAAACCTAAAATTTGTGAAAAAGTGAACAATTTTTTTTATTTGATCGCATTTGGCGGTGAAATTGTGGCATGAAATATACCAAAATGGTCCTAGATTAATACTTTGGAATGTCTTCTAAAAAGAAATATATACATGTCAAGGGATATTCAGGTATTCCTGACAGATATCAGGGTTCCAATGTAACTAAGGCTCATTTTGAAAAAAAGTGGTTTTGAAATAGCAAAGTGCTACTTGTATTTATTGCCCTATAACTTGCAAAAAAAGCAAAGAACATGTTAACATTGGATATTTCTAAACTCAGGACAAAATTTAGAAACTATTTAGCATGGTTGTTTTTTGGTGGTTGTAGATGTGTAACAGATTTTGGGGGTCAAAGTTAGAAAAAGTGTGTTTTTTTCCATTTTTTCCCTCATATTTTATAATATTTTTAATAGTAAATTATAAGATATGATGAAAATAATGGTATCTTTAGAAAGTCCATTTAGTGGCGAGAAAAACGGTATATAATATGTGTGGGTACAGTAAATGAGTAAGAGGAAAATTACAGCTAAACACAAACACAGCAGAAATGTAAAAATAGCCCTGGTCCTTAAGGGAAAGAAATTGAAAAATGGCCTTGGTCCTTAAGGGGTTAATGATGTTTCAATGCAAAATATATTAGTGTACAAGCAAAACCTTTTGGCTGGGCTGTAACATAGAGAGTAGTCCAATCCATCTACATTGGCTTCCGAAGGGCTTTCAAATGGCTGGAATTTAAGAGTGTCATATGACACACACAATGATTGGATGTTCTTTTAAATTTCATTACAAAAAAAAAAGAGTTCATCTCAGTGGGCCAGCATGCCATTGTAATAGAAGCATTACTACAGGAACGGATTTAACCCTATTCCCATATAGTTTTAAAAAAAAAAGGTGCAAATATACTAAATATAAATAAATAAATAAATAAATTTATTATGTAATAAATTATATTAAAAAAAATGGCAAAGATTACATATATCGCATTTCATTACCTAAAGTTTAATTTAAGTTAATAGTTAAAAAAAACAGTTCTCTGTTTTAATGTTTTTTTACTAAGTTTATTACTTACCATTAAGTACAGTTTTTAGTTTTACCAAAAAGGAAGTACACAAAAATTTGATCTATAGATAAAAGAATGAGTTTAAAATTACATAGAATTACAAAACTAAAGCTAATATAGCTGATTACAACTTCAATATGGAACGAAAATTTAAGTTAAAACGAAAATTTCTAACAAAATTTGTTTGAAAGAAATGCGACCATGAACGAAAATGAACTAAAACGAAAAATTGTTTTTTTAAACGAAATGAAAATTTCAGAAGAAACTAATATTTTCCCCACGCATATCTCTACAAAGTATTTAATCCTTTACAGCTAATTTAAAATAAACAAATGAATACTGACAAATTTAACCAGCATTTGTTTGTTTTATATAAATTTGCTATTACTTTCATTTGGATATTTGGTTTGTGAAAACAAAACGCATATCTGTGTTTTCTTCACAAATTCACATTTGTAACAAAACAAATGCACAAGCCTAGATGACATCCACGACAACAATCTGATCTTTGTTTGTAGTTCTTCCTTATAGGTTCGTTTAAAACAATCTCACTTCATAAAACCATATTGCTGTTAAAAATGTATTCCTGAACATTACCCCTTAATAATCCCTAAACTAATTTATATAGCACATATGCTTAGCTCTGCAATTTTCTGACAAAGTTCTTGGTCCATTTTGTAATATGGGCACCACATCTGCTTTACGGCACTATTGTGGTACAACCTTAGAAGAGATAAAATCCTGATACAAAATACTAGACAATCTCCCTGAGTACCCATGGATGTATATCTTCTAGCTCTAAGGGTTTATCTACCTTAACATTATTTAATTGCTGAAGCACTTTACACTGCGTCAGCCAATTACATGTTTTCTGCAAGGTTTTTGTAACATTGATCTACAAATACCTTAGAACATGAAATATCATTTTCATTCAATATTATTTTTATAATGTGTTTTACAGTAAATATTTTGTTCTTCTCATAGTAGAAAATCTTCTTAGTATTTTTATATAGCTGATAAAATAATCAGCTATATATAGAAATATATATTTAAAAATAAAAAGAACATTTTATTTTATGTGAAGAACATTGGAATGTAAAATATGTATAACTACCTTCTTGTTTAGTCTAAAGCGGTTTCGGGTTAGCGCGCACGCGATGTGTTTTTTTTTTTTTTCTTCTGTGCACTCCTTTTAAGTCTATGGGGAGAAGTTAGTGAGTTTGCAAAAAGTCAAACTCCTTAAGTTAGCGCGCATCAGCAAACATTTTACTCAACTTGTAACACAAACGCTAACCCGCCCGCATTAAACGTTTACTTCCAGCAGTGTTTGTGCGTGAGCAAAAGTGCTTAATAGCACCACTTGTAATCTGTCTCATAATTTTTCATGTAAAATCACTAGTAGATAGTTAATTGTAGAAAGCAGAATGTTGAAATCAGTAGGGTATTAAGAAGTTATACATTAATTTTATCATGTGCCAAAAACATTAGTTTCTTTAACTTTTCACCTACTCCCATATTGTGCCAAAGCGTCATTAATTACAAGAGAGTGTGGCGAGGAATGTTTGTTTTAAATTACTGTACATATCCTGCTGCATGTTGCATCATACACTGTCACTGAGCTGTGCTGATTGGTTTGATATTTAACCAAATATCAGTTGATGAGTAACGTTTTATTACTCTGCAGCCTTCATTTTTATATCCATGCCAGGTGTAGCTCCTTGCAGTTATTTTTACAATTTTACTAGCTTACTAATACCCTTATATTACTTCCAGGGTAAAGTGCAATTATTTTATAGACAGTTTGATAGAAGATATATTACTTACAGCTTATAGTGTCCATTGTATTTATTACATAGGTCTAATCATGTAGTTTTATGTACTTTTATACATTTAAAAAAAAAAATATATATATATATATATATATATATATATATATATATATATATATATATATTATGGATACACCGAAATTTTGGCCGCAGAAATGTTTCGGACAAAAATTGCATTTTTGGTATTCAGTTTTCTGTTTTTTTGCTTGTTATTTTCAGTAAAATTAAGGTGTAGCATATTTCAAATATGATGCTAACATAGAGCTGTGGTTCAAGTTCATTACTTGACTTAATGTTTTGCATTTAATAATAGTTTTCTAGGACTATACTTGGATAATTGGTAAAAAAAAAACAAAAAAAACTTATATCTGATTCTGTTACACAGAACTAAATAAAGAATAATACAGTATATTGATATTTAATATTGTTTTAAGTAGGGATGCACTGAAATTTCGGCCGCAGAAACATTTTGGCCGAAAATGGCATTATACTTTTTTCAAGGTCTTTTGTTTTTGCCTGTTTTTTTTCTTGGTGAAATTATTGTGTAGCATATTATTGTCCAATTTTAATGTGTTACTTTCAATAAAAGTGTGTTTATTTTATTGTATTGGCTTGCAGATTTTTAATTAGATTTATTCATTAAATAGTCTAATTATGCAAAAAATATTTTAAAATAATTTGAGGGGGAAAAAAAAGACTTTCAGTTTCGGTTTTCGGCCAAGTGCATCCTGGATTTTCGGCCCAGAATTTCCATTTCGATGCATCACTAAGAGATATATATATATATATATATATATACACACATATATACATATACAGGTAGCCCTCAGTTTACACCGGGGTTAGGTTTCAGAAGGAATGGTTGTAAATCATAACCATTGTAAATTGAAACCCAGTTTATAATGTAAATCAATGGAAAGTGAGGGAGTTAGGTTCCAGGCCCCTCTTAAAATTGACATAAGTAACACCTAATACATTATTTTTAAAGCTTTGAAATGAAGACTTTACATGCTAAACAGCATTATAAACCTAATTAAATAATCACAAAACAGACTGTATCATCAAACTAAGTTTAATAAACAAAAACATTTTTTTAACTTGCATTTTTCTACAAACAGTTCTCTGCATTGTTAGCATGTTAGATACTATTGGGTCTGCACCCATTATATGCATTTCAGTCTAGAGTTATTAATAGGCAGTTAGGCACCCTCACCTCAAGCAGCTGGGCAGGAAGATAAAAGGGAAGTGGCTGCTAGATCTTGTTGCTCGATAGCTAAGGTCTGTTCTGTGTACACAGATTAATTTCAGTCTGCTAAGTTGCATAACTTTGCTGCAACACAAGCGGACAGCTCCACCTATTGGCTATTTTAATTAGTGCACTGCTTTTCAATGCTTTTTCAATAGCAGTCACATGACTGAAAAAAAAGGTTGTTATTCTGAAACGGCGCAAATTGAACCGGCGTAAACCGAGGGGCCACCTGTACTGTATATATATTAATGTGGACTTGCAGGAATGCATGTTACTTTCTACACTGCACAGTGCAGTCTGTATAAGGACATTAAAGCTATTTTTATTTTGTTGCATCTAAAAAGGTTATGGTCGGTAACGATCTCTTGAATGCTGAGATCCCACTACAGCAATGCAATGGCCAAAAATTTTACATTTCAATCAATAAAAAGTAACTAGAAACACCACAATTTTCAGGTGTATGTAAGTTATTTTTAATTTAGAGTGGACGGATAAGAGCAATTTTGACAGAAATCTTCAGGTTGGTTTCTCAAAAAGAGAAAAGGAAAACCATAGCGTGAAACTATTACATGTTACAGAGCTTCAATAGTAGTAAGAATTGCGCTTTATAAGAGAACCCCAGGGTAATGCAGGATACACTGTAGTCCCCGGTGCTGGTTATAAAGTTTTTATTAAAACCTTACCAAAGAAACATGACAATAAATCACTTAGGTTACAGGTGTACAGGCAGCAACACATTAGCGTGTGTGAGTCTGTATACACAGGACTGCTTTCTCCACACTGTGAGCCAGATTAAGAGTGGAGCCGCGCAAATCAACACTCCAGCTTGAGCGTTAATTGCGCTAGAATTAAGTTATTTGCACTCGTCGGGTTGCACTCATATTACGAGTTAAAAGTATTGCGTGTGTGTTCACGTATTCCCCCATAGAAGTCAATGGAGAAAAAAAGTTGGACAAAAACCTTACTCTTGAGCAAACACAAACTTATATTCTCATTTGTGCTAACCTGACAAGAAAATATGAATATTTCACATTACAGTGGTCTGCACATTTATTCATAAATCCATATTTCTACATATATCTGATGGTATTTTGGTACAATATATATCTATACATATATATATATAGATGATTATATATAGGTATAAATATATACAGATATAGGAAAATCTATTTAGAAATACATAGAACATATTCTGCTATGTGCAAAACATTGGAATGGGAAATATTTACAATAAATACATAGTTAAAACCTTTATTAAATATGAATACTGCATGAATATGTTTTTACACGTTTTTATCTACTTAACGGCAAAGGGTTCCAATACACACACACACACATATATATATATATATATATATATATATATTTATATACATATGTATTTATGTATTTATATGTGTATATACTGTATGTCTGTAAATACATATATACATATATAAATGCATAAATATATATCCATGCAAATATATATACAGTATATATATATATATATCTACATATCTACATTCATATCCATCTTTAGACATGTATATACTGTATATGTATGTATCTCTATGTTAAAGCTCTTTGGCTGCCTTTTTTCTAACACCTGAGACCTCATATATTTGAGCCGTTATAAATTTTGTGAGCAATATTATTATTAAATATTTTTTATTAAATAGTGTTATTATAAGTGTACCTGTACTTTGTAATGTATTTTTGATGTGTGTTGTGCAACTTTTATGCTTAACAGTTAACTAGAGCTCTGAAGTCGCGGTAGTCATTCTAGCATAAATCGAGATTGTGCTCACACGATCGCGTTCATTTCTGACTCATAATACTAGCAATAAGCCCGATGAGCGCAAGCATCCACAATAAATCCCTTGTTGCTTTGGCGCATACGTTTGTGCTCAAATCATAATCTAGCCCTGTGTCTTTTAGGTTAATGCTGTACCACAATTTTGCCCATCCTTGTGATCAGTCATTGTTCCTCCATTACTGATCACAAGGAAGGGGAAAATTGTGGTACAGCATTAGCCTAATAGACACACTGTGGAGAAAGCAGTCCAAGAATACAAACTCAGGATTTCTTGTTATGTTTCTTTTGTAATATTTTAATCAAAACTTTGTGACCAGCACCGGAGACTACAGTGTATCTGGCATTATGCTGGGTTTCTCTTGTAAAGTACAAGTCTTAGAGCTATTGAAGTATTGCTGTATATCATACAATATTATAGTTTCACGCTATGGTTTTCCTTTTCTCTTTTTGAGGAACCAACCTGAAGATTTCTGTCAAAATTGCTGTTATCCGTCCAATCTAAATTAAAAAGGACTTACATTCACTTGAAAATTGTGGTGTTTTGATGTGGTTTGTATATATTGTATTAAGGTTCTAGTCACTTTTTATTGATTGATTTATATTATTGTTCACTTGGGGGAGTGACCAGCGCCAAAACTAATGATACAACAAACTCCAGTTAGAAAATAGGGATCTCTCAACAGGTCCTATGAAAGAGGTACTGGTAAAAACAAAGGTGACTAGGGAGCGCTTAAGAAAAGCTGAAGTGTAGCATATACGGATAAAGGACTAATGGTGAATCTACCTCACAATAATATATATATATATATATAAAAATATTCATTACTTAAACAAACAACTGTAGAAGATTAACCACAAGAGTAGAATGGGCAGTGAATACAAATAAAACCTAAAAATTTCGACTCAATCAAATATTCAATGACCTAGCCCAAGAAATATCAAAATGATAATAATATAAAAGAAGGTCCCAGTTACATATAAAACATTGTTATTTAATAATTGCAGTATAAAATTTAAAACATATATAACACACTAGTAGGTCGACCTAGTACAATAATAAATAAATCATAACGGTGTATAAAACAAATAGAAAATTGATAAAAAGATGCAGATAAGACAAATGTTATAAATGTGACAAACATATGAGTCAAAACAGAAATATTTGATACAATTGGTAGCTAGAATAAATATCTCTGTACGTGGTTCGGCTGTGAAATCATTTGGGTAATCCCAACAAAATCTGCGTGGAAAAAAGTTCACGTATAAATCTTATTTGAAAGAGAATCTAATGGAGCCTAGAAGATTGCCATGTAGCTATCCTTTGATTGAATCTTTAACAGCGTGAGTCCTTAACAGCGTGAGGATCCTCCTATGGAGAGGGGAGTTCCTTTTAGTGCAATACCAAACAGCGTAATTAAAAAACAATATCTGTACTCAGTTAAAACTGTTACTGACGGCATCAGACACACAGTACTCCGGTCTCACTAGCAAAGTGGAGTTCCCACAGACCACGTGTATTAGTGGCCCTAATGTCAGGCGTAGTGTCCTCTTACTTGTATGTCGGGTCGATATATGACCTAAATGTAATACCTCTAAGTAATAGGCGAAACTCAGTGGCTGCAGATAATTCTATTGGGTCTGATCGTATGCAACAAATCCAAGAACCCTTAGATTCACCTTTGGCCGTATTACTGCTCCACTAATTCGAGTTTAAATGCCAAATTCCGATATAACTATATGACAAGTGTGCTTCACTACGGAAGCAAACGAGCAACGCGTTTCAAATTGTGTTATTTTTCAAGCTCATGAACGGACATAGCTATGTGCTTCTTTTATAAACCTATCCTATAGATCCTATTGGATAGTTCAGAATCACACATTTTTGAAGGGCCATACTATCGGCTAGATCATGAGTTTTGTCAGTAAGGCTTTGCAGTTCTAACGCTCCTTTTTTCTTACCGCTCCCTTTAAACAACGCTGGTATTACGAGTTTTCTGCAAGCTGGCGTTAGCCTCAGAAAAGTGAGCGTTGAGCAAAATTTAGCTCCACATCTCACCTCGATACCAGCGTAGCTTAAGTCAGTGGTAAGCTGGCTAAACGTGCTCGTGCACAATTTCCCCATAGGAAACAATAGGGCTGAGTTGGGTGAAAAAAACCTAACACCTGCAAAAAAGCAGCGTTCAGCTCCTAACGCAGCCCCATTGTTTCCTATGGGGAAAGAAAATTTACGTCTGCACCTAACACCCTAACATGAACCCCGAGTCTAAACACCCCTAATCTTACACTTATTAACCCCTAATCTGCCGCCCCCGCTATCGCTGACACCTACATTATAATTATTAACCCATAATCTGCCGCTCTGGACACCACCGCCACCTACATTATACTTATAAACCCCTAATCTGCTGCCCCCAACATCGCCGACAAATACATTATATTTATTAACCCCTAATCTGCCGCCGCCAACGTCGCCACAACTATATTAAATTTATTAACCCCTAATCTTCATCCGTCAACGTCGCCGCCACTATAATAAAGTTATTAACCCCTAAACCTAAGTCTAACCCTAACCCCCCCTAACTTAAATATAATGTAAATAATATAATTAAATAAATTAATCCTATTTAAAACTAAATACTTACCGATAAAATAAAACCTAAGATAGCTACAATATAACTAATAGTTACATTGTAGCTAGTTTAGGATTTATTTTTATTTGACAGGCAACTTTGTATTTATTTTAACTAGGTAGAATAGTTATTAAATAGTTATTAACTATTTAATAACTACCTAGCTAAAATAAGTACAAAATTACCTGTAAAATAAATCCTAACCTAAGTTACAATTATACCTAACACTACACTATCATTAAACTAATTACCTAAACTACCTACAATTAATTACAATTAAATTAAATAAACTAAATTACGAGAAAAACCCCCCACTAAATTACAGAAAATAAAAAAAGAATTACAAGAATTTTAAACTAATTACACCTAATCTAATCCCCCTAATAAAATAAAAAGCCTCCCAAAATAAAAAAAAATCCCTACCCTATACTAAATTACAAATAGCCCTTAAAAGGGCCTTTTGCGGGGCATTGCCCCAAAGTAATCAGCTCTTTTACCTGTAAAAATAAAATGCAATACCCCCCCAACATTACAACCCACTGCCCACACACCCCTACTCTAAAACCCACCCAATCCCCCCTTACAAAAACCTAACACTAACCCCCTGAAGATCACCCTACCTTGAGCCGTCTTCACCCAGCCGTGCACAAGTGGTCCTCCATACGGCAGAAGTCTTCATCCTATCGGGGCAGAAGAGGTCCTACAGACGGTAGAAATCTTCATCCAGACGGCATCTTCTATCTTCATACTTCAATCCATCCGACGCGGAGCATCCTCTTCAAACGAAGTCCTAACAAAGAATGAAGGTTCCTTTTAAATGATGTCATCCAAGATGGCGTCCCTTGAATTCCAATTCAGGGGGTTAGTGTTAGGTTTTTTTAAGGGGGAATTGGGTGGGTTTTAGAGTAGGGGTGTGTGGGTGGTGGGTTGTAATGTTGGGGGGGTATTGTATTTTTTTTTTACAGGTAAAAGAGCCGATTACTTTGGGACAATGCCCCGCAAAAGGCCCTTTTACAGGCTATTTGTAATTTAGTATAGGGTAGGGATTTTTTTTATTTTGGGGGGGGCTTTTTTATTTTATTAGGGGTATTAGATTAGGTGTAATTAGTTTAAAATTCTTGTTTTTTTATTTTCTGTAATTTAGTGTTTGTTTTTTCGTAATTTAGTTTATTTAATTGTAATTAATTGTAGGTAGTTTAGGTAATTAGTTTAATGATAGTGTAATGTTAGGTGTAATTGTAACTTAGGTTAGGATTTATTTTACAGGTAATTTTGTCTTTATTTTAGCTAGGTAGTTATTAAATAGTTAATAACTATTTAATAACTATTGCACCTAGTTAAAACAAATACAAACTTACCTGTAAAATAAATATAAACCCTAAGCTAGCTACAATGTAACTATTAGTTATATTGTAGCTATCTTAGTGTTTATTTTATCGGTAAGTATTTAGTTTTAAATAGGATTAATTAATTTAATTATGTTAAATTTCTTTCGTTTAATTTAAATTATATTTAAGTTAGGGGGGTTAGATTTAGGGTTAGACTTAGGTTTAGGGGTTAATAAATGTATTATAGTAGCGGTGACGTTGGGGTCGGAAGATTAGGGGTTAATAAATGTAGGTAGGTGTCGGCGATGTTGGGGGGGCAGATTAGGGGTTAATAAAATTTAACTAGTGTTTGCGAGGAGGGAGTGCGGCGGTTTAGGGGTTAATACATTTATTAAAGTGGCGGCGATGTCCGGTCAGCAGATTAGGGGTTAATAATTGTAGGTAGGTGGTGGCGACGTTGGGGGCGGCAGATTAGGGGTTAACAAATATAATGTAGGTGTTGGCGATGTTAGGGGCAGCAGATTAGGGGTTCATAGGGATAATGTAGGTGGCGGCGATGTCCGGTCGGCAGATTAGGGGTTAAAAAAATATTTTAATGTTTGCGATGTTGGGGGGCCTCGGTTTAGGGGTTAATAGGTAGTTTATGGGTGTTAGTGTACTTTTTAGAACTTTAGTTAAGAGCTTTATGTTCCAGCGTTAGAACATAAAACTACTGACTTTCAAATGCGGTAGGAGTCTTGCCAGGAGAGGCTGTACCGCTCACTTCTTCCAAGACTCGTAATACCAGCGTTAGGCAAATCCCATTTAAAAGATAGGATACGCAATTGACGTAAGGGGATTTGCGGTAGCCTTGAGTCGCAGAAAAAAAGTGAGCGATACACCTGTACCTGCCAGACTTGTAATACCAGCGGGCGTTAAAATGCAGCTTTGGGTTCTCTCAACGCTACTTTTTAAGGCTAACGCAAGACTTGTGATCTAGCCGTATGTTAATAAAAAACTGCATTACAGCCTTATATCCAATGACATTTTGCAGATAATAGCAATGTCACATTTCATATTATATGAATACATATATATTAGAATATTGTTACTAATGTAAGTAGAAATTCATACAATAAACATTAGTGTAAATTCATATAGTTTTCAACACTCAAATTAATCCAGCACCTTCAAAGTATATTTAATACTAAAAGCAGATATATATAGTCATAAATATTTATATTTAACAAACTTCTTAGTCAAAAAGGAACGATACCTTAACAAAATCCTTATAAAAATAGTTATTTAATTTAATCTATTTAACTCCACTAGAGGCATAGTTTCAGACTCAAATAGAGTAAAATCCTTAAACTAAAACTATATATGAAAAAATATATAAAAGGATATAAAATACAAAAAATATATACTACTTTCTTAAATTCAGTGTTTATTAAAATTCCTGTTTAAAATGTCATAAGAAACATCCCAGGTCAAATTCCAAATTTAAACCTTGTGGTGTTAGAGTTTTTAATTCAAAAATCCATTTTGCTTCCAATTTTAAAATTTCATTTTGCACATTACAGCCTCTCCACTTGGGTTTCACTTGGTCTATCACAGTATAGGTCAAATGCTTAGTATTACCATTATTGCATTTCTAAAAATGTTTGGGGATAGGGAGTTCCTTATTTCTATCCAGGTCCATATTCTCAATCGAATTAATATGTTCTCTTATCCTATCCTTGAAGGACCATGTTGATTCTCCTACATACTGAACCCCACATAAACATTATTCAAGAAGGTAAACTACGTTAGAGTCTGTGTACCTATAGACATTATTTATTTTGTACTCCTTTTTCGTTACTCCCGATCTAAATACCTTACTTTTCTTTGAATGTTTACAGACCTTACAGCTATGACATGGGAAAAAACCTGTAATTTTATTCCCTCAAGTCTCTATCTTTGTTTGTATGCTGACTTCCCTTTTCAACTCAGTGGGAGCTAGATGTTTTTTTAGATTTCTACATTTCCTATACAATGTGCTCGGATACTTGGGAATCACTGGACCCAAAGTATCATCTGATTTAAGAATATGCCAATGTCTCTTTAAAATTTCTTCTAATTTTTTACTATCCTCATTATTATAAATGGAACCCTTATTTCTTCCATATCCTCCAATTTTGTAGTAATTTTTATCTTTTGAGTAAGCAGATCAACTCTATTTAATTTTAATGCTTCATCCCTTGATGATTCTATTACATCTGGCTTATATCCCTTACTTAGGAATTTATTTACTAAGATTTCAGATTGTTCAATGAAATCTACATCATTCATACAATGAATGGATTCCATTTATAACCCAATATAATGAGGATAGTAAAAAAATAGAAGAAATTTTAAAGAGACATTGGCATAGTCTTAAATCAGATGATACTATGGCCCCAATTTATCAAAGGTCTTGCGGACCTGATCCGCAGTGTCGGATCAGGTCCGCAAGACCTCGCTAAATGCGGAGAGCAATATGCTCTCCGCATTTAACATTGCACCAGCAGCTCACAAGAGCTGCTGGTGCAATGCCGCCCCCTGCTGACTCGCGACCAATCGGCCGCCAGCAGGGAGGTGTCAATCAAGCCGATCGTATTCGATCGGGTTGATTTCCGGCGATTCCTGTCTGCCTGCTCAGAGCAGGCGGACAGGGTTATGGAGCAGCGGTCTTTAGACCGCTGCTTCATAAGTTGTGTTTCTGCCGAGTCTGAAAACTCGCCAGAAACACGGCCCTTCAAGCTCCATACGGAGCTTGATAAATGGGCCTGTTTGGGTCCAGTGATTCCAAAGTATCCGAGCGTAGTGTATAGGAAATGTAGAAATCTAAAAAACCATCTAGCTCCCACTGAGTTGAAAAAGGGAAGTCAGCATACAAACAAAGATAGAGACTTGAGAGGGAATAAAATTACAGTTTTTTTCCCATGTAATAGCTGTACGGCCTGTAAACATTCGAAGAAAAGTAAGGTATTTAGATCGGGAGTAACGAAAAAGGAGCACAAAATAAATAATGTCTATAGGTGCACAGACTCTAACGTAGTTTACCTTCTTGAATGTTTATGGGGGGATTCAGTATGTAGGAGAATCAACAAGGTCCGTCAAGGATAGGATAAGAGAACATATTATTTCAATTGAGAATATGGACCTGAATAGAAATAAGGAACTCCCTATCCCCAAACATTTTAAGAAATGCAATAATGGTAATACTAAGCATTTGACCTATACTGTGATAGACCAAGCGAAACCCAATTGGAGAGGCTGTAATGTGCGAAATGAAATTTTTTAAATTGGAAGCAAAATGGATTTTTGAATTAAAAACTCTAACACGACAAGGTTTAAATTTGGAATTTGACCTGGGATGTTTCTTATGACATTTTAAACAGGAATTTTAATAAACACTGAATTTTTCTAAGAAAGTAGTATATATTGTTTGTATTTTATATCCTTTTATATATTTTTTCATATATAGTTTTAGTTTAAGGATTTTACTCTATTTGAGTCTGAAACTATGCCTCTAGTGGAGTTAAATAGATTAAATTAAGTAACTATTTTTATAAGGATTTTGTTAAGGTATCAGTCCTTTTTTTACTAAGAAATTTGTTAAATATAAATATTTATGACTATATATATATGCTTTTAGTATTATATATACTTTGAAGGTACTGGATTAATTTGAGTGTTGTAAACTATATGAATTTACACTAATGTTTATTGTATGAATTTCTACTAACATTAGTAACACTATTCTAATATATATGTATTCTCATAATATGAAATGTGACATTGCTATTATCTGCAAAATGCCATTGGATATAAGGCTGTAATGCCGTTTTTTATTAACATAGTATGGCCCTTTAAAAATGTGTGATTCTGAACTATCCAATAGGATCTATAGGATAGGTTTAAAAAGGAAGCACATAGCTATGTCCATTCATGAGCTTGAAAAATAACACAATTTGAAACGCGTTGCTCTTTTGCTTCCGTAGTGAAGCACACTTGTCATGTAGTTATATCGGAATTTGGCATTTAAACTTGTATTAGTGGAGCAGTAATACGGCCAAAGGCGAATCTAAAGGTTCTTGGATTTGTTTCATACGATCAGACCCAATAGAATTATTATCTGCAGCCACTGAGTTTCGCCTATTCCTTAGAGGTATTACATTTAGGTCATATATCGACCCGACATACAAGTAAGAGGACACTCCGCCCAACATTAGGGCCACTAATACACGTGGTCTGTGGGAACTCCACTTTGCTAGTGAGACCGGAGTACTGTGTGTCTGATGCCGTCAGTAACAGTTTTAACTATGAGTACAGATATCGTTTTTTAATTACGCTGTTTGGTATTTCACTAAAAGGAACTCCCCTCTCCATAGGAGGATCATCACGCTGTTAAGGACTCACGCTGTTAAAGATTCAATCAAAGGACAGCTACATGGCCATCTTCTAGGCTCCATTAGATCATCTTTCAAATTACTCTTGTGGTTAATCTTCTACAGTTGTTTGTTTGAGTAGTGAATATTTTTATATATATATATTTTTTATTGTGAGGTAGATTCACCATTAGTCCTTTATCCGTATATGCTACACTTCAGCTTTTCTTAAGCGCTCCCTAGTCACCTTTGTTTTTACCAGTATCACTTGTGTTAACAACCTATTACTGTGGTACGTTTTGTTTTGAATCTCAAGGGACACGGTTCCGGGGTAGGGGATGAAGTTAGAGTTAAAGAGTGGGGTTGAGCTGAATGATTACCCTTAGGGACTTGGGTTAGGTATAGAGACTGAGTTTAGCATGAATCCCCTTTTTGCCAGCAAGGCAGCAACTTTGTAATGCATTGCAAGTTCTCACAACCAAGGGTTAACATTAGTTTGCATTTCAGTGGTAACATCACCTGCAACAATGGTGCAACCATATTGTTGTCATGATGACACCTCAGCTGTATTTTGACAGCCAGAATATTACTGTTGGGTGACATTTCTGACAAGAACTATGGGGACCAAGCCTCAAACATATATTTTTGTGACTTTAGGAAATTATTTGACATCTAGATTAAAAATGCATCAATTTTAAAAATCCAAATTGTCACATTTTTAATGGACAGTGTACACGAAGGGCTAGATTACAAGTTGCGCAGTAAAATGCATTTTCGCAATTGTGAAAAATTCACTAGAGTTATGCTTTTTGCACTAGTAGGGTAGCGTTCGTATTACAAGTTAAAAAAAAAACGAATCTTGTGCAAGCGTTAACCAGACTAGCGCAAAAATCTTAATTTAAATTATTGTGTGCTCATTCATGTATTTCCCCATAGAAATCAATGACCAAAAAAAAGGGTTAAAAAAAAAAAACTATCACCCGACAATCTCACAAACGCAATCACATTTTTTTATTTCCCATAGAAGTCAATGGAGAAAAAAATATTTGTTGAAAAAAACCCATTGCAAAACAACATTGCATATTCGCATTAGCAAATGTAAAATATTTACAGTAAATATATAGTTAAAATCTTTATTAAATATGAATATTGCCTAAACATTTTTTTATGCTTTCATCTACTTAATGGCATAAGGCTCTAATGCACTTATATATATGTCTATATATGTGTACAAATGTATTTATGTGTTTATATGTGTATATATGACTGTAAATACACACATATATATATATATATATATATATATATATATATATATATATATATATATATATATATATATATATATATATGTGTGTGTGTAGAAAGATTGTTAAAAAGGCACACTATTCAGTTAGAAAAATGATAGTTACAATCCAAGAGAAACTATCTCAGCCCCAAAACTAATAATCCTAGTAGGATATATAAATGTTGCTATAGATGAAATAGAAAACTCTCTAATTAACGTCCCATATTGATAACTAGCTCAGATAAACCAAGTGTGATCAGTAAATAATCTTTAGACTAATAAATAATTAGATATGAATCTGAATCTGAATTGATCCAATCAGGTGAAGTTGAAACAATTACTTGGATACAAAAAAAAGTATTGCTTTTCTCAAATTAATGTCCTCTCAATGTCATCTCAAGTTGAATTGGTTAAGACAACACCAAAGGACACAAAACTGAATCAGACGAAAAATAGTCACTGTAAATCTGATACAAAGTTCCTATATCGGTATCCACACGTATGTAATAAAATGCCCACTTACTAGATGTTACCTCAATCAAATGAGGTAAGTGTGGTGTGTCTTTAAATAGCAGGTCCCGTATATATCAGTTCAAATATTTGATTCAATGCAGCCTGGGTATGGTGAAATGTTCCTCTCTCTTTAGGCGTCTCTTCAACCCTTCCCTATTATATAACCTCAATACATTATGAGATATCAGTCAAACATGATCAGTTCCACAATCGGTACCAGCAAAGCACAATCCAATAAAAACCGAAGTGATATAATTGTACTAAGGTTGTAAAAAATTTTACCATCCGAGTCAAAATGGCAAAGAAGTAAATGATAAAACTAAAAGTATCTTTTAAAAGTCTTCTCCTAACTCGTTTCAAAGGTCTCAAATATAATATATGACCTTCCTCATCAGAGGTTTTTATTGGATTGTGCTTTTCTGGTACCGATTGTGAAACTTATCATGTTTGACTGATACCTCCTAATGTATTGAGGTTATATAATAGGGAAGGGTTGAAGAGATGCCTAAAGAGAAAGGAACATTTCACCATACCTAGACTGCATTGAAGCAAATATTTGAACTGATATATACGGGACCTGCTATTTTAAGACACACCACACTTACCTCATTTGATTGAGGTAACATCTAGTAAGTGGGCATTTTATTACATACGTGTGGATACCGATATAGGAACTTTGTATCAGATTTACAGTGACTATTTTTCATCGGATTCAGTTTCGTGTCCTTTGGTGTTGTCTTAACCAATTCAACTTGAGAGGACATTGAGAGGACATTAATTTGAGAAAAGCAATACTTTTGTATCCAAGTAATTGTTTCAACTTCACCTGATTGGATCAATTCAGATTCAGATTCATATCTAATTATTTATTAGGCTAAACATTATTTACTGATCACCCTTGGTTTATCTCTTCTCTTGGATTGTAACTATCATTTTTATAACTGAATAGTGTGCCTTTTTAAAAATCTTTCTACACACATTTTTGTTTACAAACTTGGACATTAGATATACTTGGGTGGGTACCTAATTATTATCCTATGTCCAGGTATTGGGCAGCCTATTTTTATCTACTTTGTATCACTTCTACTGTCCCAGGGTTCTTTACTTAGCGCTGATTTCACTTTCTCTTAATACTTATATATATATATACATATAAATACATATGTACACACACATATATATATATATATATATATATATATATATATATATATATATATAAATATTTATATATACACAAATATATCTTTAGACGTGTTTATGAATGTATCTCAACGTTAAAGTCCTTTTGTGGCTTTTTTTTTTTGCCAACACCTGATATCTCCTTTGTTTGAGCCTTTACAACTTTTGTGTGCAATATTTTTGGTGAATAATTTTTATTAGAAAGTGTCAATATGAGTGTAAGTGTACTTTGTAATGTATTTTTGATGTGTTTTTTGAGACTTTTTTGTTTCGGAAAACAGTTAACCACAGCTCTGAGATTGCGCTCAGTTTCTAATATCAGTTCAATGGAAAGGGGGTGCAAACTATTGCAATAACGCTAACACAACCGTTTGCGCCTCACTTGTAATCTAGACCAAAATGTTAACATCACATATACGAACAAACAGCAGTTAAATATATACAGTATATGCATTTCTGTTTAAATTTAAAGTGAAAGTAAAAAGAAGTGAAACTAACACCTAGGTATCTGTAGCTCACTCTCTGACAAAGACAACTGACAAAGAAATCATATAGGTGTTTTTTTTTTGCAGCACAGGAATACAGTCATGGTCAAAAATATTGGCAACACTGCATTATTGTTAGATAATGCACCACTTCACCCAGAACATTGTTGCAATTACAAATGTTTAGGCATTCTCATGTTTATTTCTTTAGTTTGTATTTATATGACTCAAAAAAGTGGAGAAAAAAAAAGACAAATCTGACACATTCCACGCAAAACTCCAAAAATGGACTGGACAAAATTATTGGCACCTTCTCAAAATTGTAAGAATTAATTGCATTCCAAGTTTATGATGCTCCTGTAATTTGTAATTAAGTATCAATTAACAGGTGCTGACAAAATAGAAATCACACCAGCAATCAGTTAACCCCTTAATGACCGAGGACGTGCAGGGTACGTCCTCAAAAAAAAGGCAGTTAACGCCTGAGGACGTACCCTGCACGTCCTCGGTGTGGAAAGCAGCTGGAAGCGATCCTGCTCGCTTCCAGCTGCTTTCCGGTTATTGCAGTGATGCCTCGATATGGAGGCATCCTGCAATAACCATACATGGCCATCCGATGCAGAGAGAGCCACTCTGTGGCCCTCTCTGCACCGGACATCGATGGCCGGTATCGTTGGTGGGTGGGAGCCGAATTGGGAGGCGGGTGGGCGGCCATCGGTGTTGCGCGTGACGTCACGGGGGGCGGGATCGGGATCGTGATCGTCGGGGGCGCGCACCGGGCGCGCCCGCGGGCACGGGGGGTGGCGGGCGGGCGCGTGCACGGGGCGGGAGCGGGTGGGAACCGCTACACTACAGAAAAGTAGAAAAGGAAAAGTAAAAAAAAAAAAAAAAAAACTTTTTTTAAAAAACATCTAAGGGATCTGGAAGGGGTGGGGGGTTGGTCTTGGGGGGGGGGAAAGCTACACTACAGAAAAGGGACATATTTTATTAAAAAAAAAGCATTTTTTTTTCACTAAACTGGGTACTGGCAGACAGCTGCCAGTACCCAAGATGGCGCACATTAAGTCAGAGGGGGAGGGTTAGAGAGCTGTTTAGTGGGGGATCAGTGAGGTTGGGGGCTAAGGGGGATCCCTACACAGAAGCATATGTAAATATGCTAACAAAAAATGCACAAAAAAGCCCAAATATACCTTTTATTTTAGTACTGGCAGAGTTTCTGCCAGTACTTAAGATGGCGGGGACATTTGTGGGGTAGGGGAGGGAAGAGAGATGTTTGGGAGGGATCAGGGGGTCTGATGTTTCAGGTGGGAGGCTGATCTTTACACTAAAGCTAAAATTAACCCTGCAAGCTCCCTACAAGCTACCTAATTAACCCCTTCACTGCTAGCCATAATACACGTGTGATGCGCAGCGCCATTTAGCAGCATTCTAATTACCAAAAAGCAACTCCAAAGTCATATATGTCTGCTATTTCTGAACAAAGGGGATCCCAGAGAAGCATTTACAACCATTTGTGCCATAATTGCACAAGCTGTTTGTAAATTATTTCAGTGAGAAACCTAAAATTGTGAAAAATTTTACGTTTTTTTTAATTTGATCGCATTTGGCGGTGAAATGGTGGCATGAAATATACCAAAATGGGCCTAGATCAATACTTGGGGTTGTCTACTACACTACACTAAAGCTAAAATTACCCCAAAAAGCTCCTTACATGCTCCCTAATTAACCCCTTCACTGCTGGGCATAATACACGTGTGGTGCGCAGTGGCATTTAGCGGCCTTCTAATTACCAAAAAGCAATGCCAAAGCCATATATGTCTGCTATTTCTGAACAAAGGGGATCCCAGAGAAGAATTTACAACCATTTATGCCATAATTGCACAAGCTGTTAGTAAATAATTTCAGTGAGAAACTGAAAGTTTGTGAAAAAATTTGTGAAAAAGTGAACAATTTTTTGTATTTGATCGCATTTGGCGGTGAAATGGTGGCATGAAATATACCAAAATGGGCCTAGATCAATAATTTGGGATGTCTTCTAAAAAAAAATATATACATGTCAATGGATATTCAGGGATTCCTGAAAGATATTAGTGTTCTAATGTAACTAGCGCTAATTTTGAAAAATAATGGTTTGGAAATAGCAAAGTGCTACTTGTATTTATGGCCCTATAAGTTACAAAAAAAGCAAAGAAGATGTAAACATTGGGTATTTCTAAACTCAGGACAAAATTTAGAAACAATTTAGCATGGGTGTTTTTTGGTGGTTGTAGATGTGTAACAGATTTTGGGGTTCAAAGTTAGAAAAAGTGTGTTTTTTTCCATTTTTCCTCATATTTTATAATTTTTTTTATAGTAAATGATAAGATATGATGAAAATAATGGTATTTTTAGAAAGTCCATTTAATGGCGAGAAAAACGGTATATAATATGTGTGGGTACAGTAAATGAGTAAGAGGAAAATTTCAGCTAAACACAAACACCGCAGAAATGTAAAAATAGCCTTGGTCCCAAACGGACAGAAAATGGAAAAGTGCTCTGGTCACTAAGGGGTTAAAATGGTGAAAAATGTACTCAACCTTCCTGTTGTGTGCCACACTTAGCATGGAGAAGAGAAAGAGCAGCAAATAATTGTCTGAGGATTTTAGAACAAAAATTGTGGAAAAGCATGGACAATTTGAAGTTTACAAGTCCATCTCCAGAGATCTTAAATGTTCCTGTGTCCACTGTGCGCAACATTGTCAAGAAGTTTACAGCCCATGGCACTGTAGCTAATCTCCCTGGACGTGGACGAAAGAGAATAATTGATCAAAGATTGCAACGAATATTGTTCAAATGGTGGATAAAGAACCTCAATCAACTTTCAGACAAATTCAAACTGACCTTCAGGCATAGGGTACAAGTGTGTCAGCTCGCACTATATGTCACCATCTGAATGAAAAGGGACGCTATGTTAGGAGACCCAGGAGGACCCAACTGCTGACATAGAGAAATAAGAAAGCCAGATTGGAGTTTGCCAAAATTTACCCAAGGAAGCAAAATTATTTTGGGAGAATGTGCTGTGGACAGGCGAAACAAAATTACAGCGTTTTGGTAAAGCCCATCATTCTACTGTTTTCAGAAAAAGAAATGAGACTTTTAAAGAAAATAATACAGTCTCTACAGTCAAACATGGTGGAGGGTCACTGATGTTTTGGGGTTGCTTTGCTTTTTCATGCACTGGATGTCTTGACTGTGTGAATGGCATTATGAAATCAAAAGACTACCAAAGAATGCTGTGGTGCAATGTAGGGCCCAGTGTCAGAAAGTTGGGTCTCCATCAGAGGTCATGGGTCTTACAGCAGGACAATGACCAAAGCACACGTCAAAAAGCACCCAGAAATGGTTTAAGACAAAGTGCTGGAGAGTACTGAAATGGCCAGCAATGAGTCCAGATCTTAATCCCATAGAGTACCTGTGGAAAGATATCAAAATAGCAGTTGGGAAAAGGAACCCTTCCAATCTGAGAGACCTGGAGCAGTTGGAGAAAGAAGAGTGGTCCAAAATTCCAGTAGAGAGGTGTAAGAAACTCATTGTTGGTTACAGAAAGCAATTAATTTCAGTTATTTTTTCCAAGGGGTGTGCTACCAAATATTAAATTGAGGGTGCCAATAATTTTGTCCAGTCCATTTTTGGAGTTTTGCGTGGAATGTGTCAGATTTGGCTTTTTTTTCTCCACTTTTTTGTGTCATACCAATACAAACAAAAGAAATAAACATGAGAATGCCTAAACACTTTTCTGGGCGAAGTGATGCATTATCTGACTGAAATGCAGGGGTGCCAATATTTTTGGCCATGACTGTAGCAATTATAAAAAAAATCAGTTAAGCATATTTTTAATTATTATATTTTAGATGGAACAATGAACATTCCTGATAAGCATGTCCCTTTAAATTCAATGCCTTTATATTAATATTTTCAAACACAGAGATCCTTGGATTCTGGATTTATCTATGATGACCTAAGTCTGACACGCTCTCTATTAGTAAAGGGAAATGAGGGATAATGTAACAAAATAGTGACCAAGAGATTATATAATGCAAAGAGATATATGTAACAATGACATTTTCACACCTTATTCTATCTTAAATATTAAAGGGTCATGAAAGCAAAATTAAACCTTCAGCTATAGCATATCATTTATAACATTTTTAAATCCACTTCTATTATCACATTTACTTTGTTCTCTTGGCATTTTTGTTGAAAAGTAAGTCACCATATGTTCAGCAGCAATATACTACTGGGAACTAGCTGATGATTGATGTCTCTTGTCATTGGCTTACCATGTGTGTTCAGCTAGCTCCCAGTAGTGCATTGAGGCTCTGGATATGACTTTAATGATGTGTGTGTATAACCCTTCTTGCAGTGGTTAAATACAAGTCATATGCAAGCATATAATAATATTAGAACATTTTATTTTTTGCTCCTGTATGTCCCTTTAAGAGAAATATGGAAAGTGAATATATTCCTAATAATTTGAGCTGTCAGCAGTAAATGACCTATTGTTCTGTCATCTAATTGTTTGCTTAACTGATAAGCGGCACAGAAAGAATCTACACAATTCAAATGAGGTCAAACATAGGAAGTGTAGGTGTATGAATTTTCTAGATAGACCTTTCCCTCTTCCCACCTGTTATGCGTTCAAGCTGTATCTCCTGCTGTGTCGGATGTAGATGTTTGAGTTCAAAGCAATGAATAAAGAAAATGGTATTTTCTGGTGACTCATGAAGTATAACTTTCTCAGCTTGTTAGTGCCTGAATGAAGGGGAGGAAGGTGTAAATATGATTCACAAGGATTCATATTCAAAGAGCAAATACTCAAAGTAGATTTAAATAAATACAGTTTATGAAATAGTTAATGACAATGTCTCATCTCCTGAAACAAGTGGTCCTAAGTATCAGGCAATGAAACTCTAAGACAGGCTAAGGGTGTCTTCTAAGTCTTAAAGGGACAGTAAAGTCTTAATTAGACATTCATGATTTAGACAGAGCATACAATTTTAAACAACTTTCCTATTTAAATCTATTTTTTTATTTGCTTCCTACTCTTGTTATCCTTTCTGAAAGGTTTATCTAGGAAAGCTCAGGAGCAGCAAATAACCTAGGTTATAGCTGCTGATTGGTGGCTGCATATATATATACCAATTGTCATTGGCTCACCCATATGTTTAGTTAGAAAATGATAGTGCAATGCTGCTCCTTTAACAAATGATACCAAGAGAATAAAGCAAATCTGTGAAAAGAAGTAAACTGGAAAGTTGTTTAAAATTGTATGTTCTACCTAAATCATGAAAGAAAAATCTTGGGTTTCATGTCCCTTTAATGTTACACGTTTATATTATCAGTGATGACAATACCTTTTCCTCTCATAAAAATCAGGAATGTCTTATTATGGAGTGGTACATATAATCACATTTATTTAATTTATATATTCATTTGAAACTTTAAAACAAGTGTTTTCTCATGGGATCATGAATAAGGTAGTTCGTGTTTGTCATGGTTCAGAGAGATTTTTTTTCAGTTCAAAATATTCAAGATAAGCCCCCAGAGGCAGATTTTGTTCTGGTTTTTATTGAAAATAGTACCAGCTTGTGATTGTGTTGGTTTAAAAAAAAGTGTTATGATTCTCTTTATTATACGTAATATTATTTAAAAATATGGTTATAAAATGGCAATCACTGAAGTGCACATACCAGAGGTGTCATTTACTGTACTTATGAGATTTCTTTATAAAACATGGTACTTACAATATACAGGGAGGAATGAGGGCCAGGGGAAGTTAAGCACAAAGGAGAAATTGCTCACAGACATAATGGCCATTTTATACCCAATCCAGAAGGGATTAACATAAACTAATCAAGAAAGTTTGCTCATCCTAAATAATAATTATATCAAAAGATACCCAGTAGGTGCAACCTAGTAACAAGTAATATAATTAAAAGAAACAAAGAAAGTGAACGTCTCAAATAAGATACATTCAAAAGACAAGGGTACAGCACTCGTTCTGGTAAACATCAAATCAAAAACGGGGACACTGTCAGCTAAAGCATGCAAAAGTTAATAAATAGGCAACTATACAAATAGTACTAATAAAATACCATAATGGTTCCTCACTAAGGAGCTAAGGCTGACTAGCAATCTACTGTGGTGCACCACTACTATATTGTAGTAAACTACAGGGCAAGTCCAACAAACTGACTCTAGGGGGCCGATTTATCAAGGCCCGAAAGCTTCTAATTATGCGCAAGCCTTTAGACTCGCCGGAATCAGGAGTTAACCTCTGAGGTGGCAGACAGCAATTAGCCTGATTGGATATGGTCGGGTTGATTGACATCCCCTGCTAGCAGCCGATTGGCCACGAATGTGCGGGGGACGGCATTGCACAAGCATTTCACAAGAAATGCTTGTGCAACGATAAATGCTGACAGAGTATGCTGTCGGCATTTATCGATGTGCGGCGGACATGATCCGTATTTGTGCGGCGGACATGATCATATTTGTCTATAAATTCTGATGAGTTACATTTTGTCTGTTTAAATAACAAACAATCTAAGGATGGAGGTTCTGTATATTTTTGTATACTTTTAATTGTCCTCTAGATGGCGCAAACATGTAAATAATATATTGTTTTGCTTGATGGAAGTAAAAGGGTTATTGTACTATTATATTGTATGTATACATATATACAGACATACAAGAAAAATTTTACTTTGTACAGGACCAAGAAAGGAGAAAAAGAAAAGGAGAATGGCACTACTATACTAGAGATGTCCTAATACTTATGTTATGATAATATCATATATTTTAATATAGGATCAGGTGCTGTACACTAAAGGAATCTGGAAAGGAAGTAGGTGTGACCCTACAGTTGAAGTGTGTAACTAATAGCACTCTCCATCTCTATAATAGCCTAAATATATTAACTAATGATAGTTAATAGTAACAAGTGTACATTGCAAACATGTTATGTAAATTACTGCAGAAAAAGTGTATATATTTCTCCCATTACGGAAAACAGCAGTTAAAATATCAAACTTTATTATATGAAGATTAAAATGGGACAAAACATTAAAATAATAATGTAATAGTAATTATAATGACTTATCATCTTTTGGATTGATTTTCACCGCTTTTTGGTTTTAATGTTTTGTCCCATTTTAATCTTCATATAATAAAGTTTGATATTTTAACTGCTGTTTTCCCTAATGGGAGAAATATATACACTTTTTCTGTCGTAATTTATAAAACATGTTTGCAATGTATACTTGTTACTATTAACTATCATTAGTTAATATATTTAGGGTATTATAGAGATGGAGAGTGCTATTAGTTACACACTTCAACTGTAGGGTCACACCTACTTCCTTTCAAGAAAAATTATACATTTATAACACAATTTTTAAAAAAATTACTTTACTTTTCCATTAAGGGCTAGATTAAGAGTGGAGCACTATTTATCGTTCCAGCTCGCACGTTAACTCTGCTAGAAGTAAGCCTCTTGCGCGTTGGGTATTACAAGTTGAAAGTAAAACATTTTCCCACAAACCCTAACCTGACACATGCAAAAAGCCGAACTTGGAATATCACGACCGCGTTAACGCATTCCCCTGTAGGCTTCAATGGAGCGTGAATTGTGGGGGGAAAAACCAACGTTGCACAAACCTGATCTCGTTTAACCAAGTGTGCTAACTTGACATGAAAATAAGAATATTTCACAATCCAAAGTTCTTCACATAGAAGAATATGTTCTATTTATTCATACATAAATATTTATATATACAGTATATCTGATGGTGTTTTTGTATATATATATATATATATATATATATATATATATATATAGACATACAGGGAGTGCAGAATTATTAGGCAAGTTGTATTTTTGAGGATTAATTTTATTATTGAACAACCACCATGTTCTCAATGAACCCAAAAAACTCATTAATATCAAAGCTGAATAGTTTTGGAAGTAGTTTTTAGTTTGTTTTTAGTTATAGCTATTTTAGGGGGATATCTGTGTGTGCAGGTGACTATTACTGTGCATAATTATTAGGCAACTTAACAAAAAACAAATATATACCCATTTCAATTATTTATTTTTACCAGTGAAACCAATATAACATCTCAACATTCACAAAAATACATTTCTGACATTCAAAAACAAAACAAAAACAAATCAATGACCAATATAGCCACCTTTCTTTGCAAGGACACTCAAAAGCCTGCCATCCATGGATTCTGTCAGTGTTTTGATCTGTTCACCATCAACATTGCGTGCAGCAGCAACCACAGCCTCCCAGACACTGTTCAGAGAGGTGTACTGTTTTCCCTCCTTGTAAATCTCACATTTGATGATGGACCACAGGTTCTCAATGGGGTTCAGATCAGATGAACAAGGAGGCCATGTCATTAGATTTTCTTCTTTTATACCCTTTCTTGCCAGCCACGCTGTGGAGTACTTGGACGCCTGTGATGGAGCATTGTCCTGCATGAAAATCATGTTTTTCTTGAAGGATGCAGACTTCTTCCTGTACCACTGCTTGAAGAAGGTGTCTTCCAGAAACTGGCAGTAGGACTGGGAGTTGAGCTTGACTCCATCCTCAACCCGAAAAGGCCCCACAAGCTCATCTTTGATGATACCAGCCCAAACCAGTACTCCACCTCCACCTTGCTGGCGTCTGAGTCGGACTGGAGCTCTCTGCCCTTTACCAATCCAGCCACGGGCCCATCCATCTGGCCCATCAAGACTCACTCTCATTTCATCAGTCCATAAAACCTTAGAAAAATCAGTCTTGAGATATTTCTTGGCCCAGTCTTTATGTTTCAGCTTGTGTGTCTTGTTCAGTGGTGGTCGTCTTTCAGCCTTTCTTACCTTGGCCATGTCTCTGAGTATTGCACACCTTGTGCTTTTGGGCACTCCAGTGATGTTGCAGCTCTGAAATATGGCCAAACTGGTGGCAAGTGGCATCTTGGCAGCTGCACGCTTGACTTTTCTCAGTTCATGGGCAGTTATTTTGCGCCTTGGTTTTTCCACACGCTTCTTGCGACCCTGTTGACTATTTTGAATGAAACGCTTGATTGTTCGATGATCACGCTTCAGAAGCTTTGCAATTTTAAGAGTGCTGTATCCCTCTGCAAGATATCTCACTATTTTTTACTTTTCTGAGCCTGTCAAGTCCTTCTTTTGACCCATTTTGCCAAAGGAAAGGAAGTTGCCTAATAATTATGCACACCTGATATAGGGTGTTGATGTCATTAGACCACACCCCTTCTCATTACAGAGATGCACATCACCTAATATGCTTAATTGGTAGTAGGCTTTCGAGCCTATACAGCTTGGAGTAAGACAACATGCATAAAGAGGATGATGTGGTCAAAATACTCATTTGCCTAATAATTCTGCACTCCCTGTACACTCACCGGCCACTTTATTAGGTACACCTTGCTAGTATCGGGTTGGACCCCTTTTTGCCTTCAGAACTGCCTTAATTCTTTGTGGCACAGATTCAAATAGGAGATTTTGGTCCATATTGACATGATAGCATCACGCAGTTGCTACCGATTTGTCGGCTGCACATCCATGATGCAAATCTCCCGTTCCAACAACATCCCAAAGGTGCTCTATTTGATTGAGATCTGGCGACTGTGGAGGCCATTGGAGTACAGTGAACTCATTGTCATGTTCAAGAAACCAGTTTGAGATGATTTGAGCTTTGTGACATGGTGCATGATCCTGCTGGAAGTAGCCATCAGAAGATGGGTACACTGTAGTCATAAAGGGATGGACATGGTCAGCAACAATACTCAGGTAGGACGTGGCATTTAAACAATGCTCAATTGGTAATAAGGGGTCCAAAGTGTGCAAAGAAAATATCCCCCACACTATTACACCACCACTACTAGCCTGAACCATTAATACAAAGCAGGATGGATCCATGCTCTCATGTTGTTTACGACAAATTCTGACCCTAAATGTTGCAGCTGAAATTGAGACTCATTAGACCAGGCAATGTTTTTCCAATCTTCTATTGTCCAATTTTGGTGAGCCTGCGTGAATTGTAGCCTTAGTTTCCTGTTCTTAGATGACAGGAGTGGTACCCGGTGTGGTCTTCTGCTGCTATAGCCCATCTTCTTCAAGGTTCAATGTGTTGTTAATTCAGAGATGGTATTCTGCATACCTTGGTTGTAATGAGTGGTTATTTGAGTTACTGTTGCCTTTCTATCATCTCGAACCAGTCTGTCCATTCTCCTCTGACCTCTGACATCAACAAGGCATTGTCGTCCACAAAACTGATGCTCACTGGATATTTTCTCTTTTTCGGACCATTTTCAGTAAACTCTAGAGATGGTTGAGCGTGAAAATCCCAGTAGATTAGCAGTTTTTTAAATACTCGGACTAGCCTGTCTGGCCCCAACAACCATGCCACGTTCATATTCACTTAAATCCCCTTTCTTCCCCATTCTTATGCTTGGTTTGAACTTCAGCAAGTCGTCTTCACCACGTCTAGATGCCAAATGCATTGAGTTGCTGCATGTGATTGGCTGATTAGCAATTTGTGTTACCAAGCAATTGAACAGGTGTACCTAATAAAGTGGCCAGTGAGTGTATATACCTGTATGTATATATATATATATATATGTGCATTAGTTTTTGGAAGAATCTAAGAAAACGGAAATAACATTTTCGTTATAATCTTTGCTTTACTGAAAACTAAAACAGCAGGAAAAAAAAGAAAATGCTTTATTTTCCTTAAAAATTTTCGTTTTCCATTTTCGTTTGGTAGATTGTGATAAAGAAGAGGGCGACCCCTAGTGCAAATCAATTGGGGATAAAATGGATATCGGCTTATGATAACAAAGGAATACTCACAAATTCAATTGCACACTGTAGTGCAAATGGAGCGTACTAGGTATATTATGGTGACCTAGTGCACATATGAACCTATGTTAATTTGTGAGTATTCCTTTGTTATCATAAGCCGATATCCATTTTATCTCCCCAATTGATTTGCACTAGGGGTCGCCCTCTTCTTTTTCACATTTTTCCAGACTACAGATTTCTATTCTGATTTTGGGAGGAGCAGCCATAGTACGGTGCACAGTTTGCTGGGACACTGTGAAGTTCCCAGACTGTTTTCCTAGGCATTATCTTTGCCTCTCTACATTGTGAGTATGTATGTATCTTTAATATACCACTTGTGATCTATTGGCTACACTAGGAGGCGCCCTTTTTATCTGCTTTGTATTTCGTTTGGTAGATGCTGTTATTTATGATGCAGGCAGGCATTATCTAATGAATGCAAACCAGGAAGGAGCAATAGAATAGATTGACAGGTTTTTTTTAGCCTGTTAGTGGAAGCCTATGGCAGTAGCCATTATGCATGGCAGCAATGCTGGTGGTAGTGATACTTTTTTGAGTGGGTCAGTCACACATAATGTTTGGGCTGCAAGTTGCGACCCAAACAATTGAAACAGACTGCCAGCTGATGATCTTGTGGCTCCTGTGGTAGCTGGAGAAGGAAAGGGTCTGCGGCTGTGTTTTTTGTTTATGACAAAGTCGTATTTAGTTGTCACTCAAGTGGAAAATATAATAAATACTATCTGGCGGACTTAGAACTCTGTAATTAAATCATAAAGATAAATGTAATTGAAGAGTGAGCAGTGGAGAACTTATCTATGGGACATATATTCAAACTGCGGACTGTAGTGCCCTCAAGAACTTTACTAACTAACTATAAACACAGAGATTATTTCTCTGCATTTTTTTTAACTAAAAAGAAATGGTCTGCTGGCAGAAACTTTTAAAAAAATATTATAACTATAAAAATAAATAATTGAGAGCAGCTTCAGAACAAAAAGACACTTAGATTACGAGTTTTGCGTTCGTGTTTTAACGCTAAAAAAATAGCCATTTCAGCATTAAAACCGGACCTCAGCCATTATGAGTCTTGTCGGTATAGCTGTACCGCAAGCCTTTTATCATTAACAGAACGTCAGTCCCGCACTCAAAAAATTACGTTTTTGTGTGGGATTTCCATAGCGCTGCCATTACAAGTTTTGTGGTGAGGCTAAAAAGCTTGCGCTACAGTCTATACCGACACGATCTGTTCCGCAATCTGAGACCAGTAGTTATGAGTTTTGCGCAACAAAACTGTTACACAAAACTCATAACTTAAGTGTTACAAAGTACACTAACACCCATAAACTACCTATTTACCCCTAATCCAAGGCCCCACCGCATCGCAAACACTATAGTAAAGTTATTAACCCCTAATCTGCCACTCCCGACATCGCCGCCACTAATAAAATTTATTAACCCCTATTTCGCCGCTCCCCGACATTGTCGCCACTATACTAAACTTATTAACCCCTATTCCCCCGCACCCCAACATCACCCACACTATAATAAAGATATTAACTCCTATTCTGCCGCTCCCCGACATCGCTGCCACTAAATAAAGTTATTAACCCCTATACCTCTGGCCTCCCACAGCACTTCTACTAAATAAGACTATTAACCCCTAAACCGCCAGCCCCCCACATCGCCAAAAACTAAGTTAAACTATTAACCCCTAAACCTAACAACGCCCTAACTTTATATTAAAATTACAATATCCCTATCTTAAAATAAATGAAAACTTAGCTGTCAAATTATAAAAACCTAAGTTTAAACTATGAATTAAACTAACATAACTATTATACTAAAATTAAAATAACTATCAAGTAAATAAATTAAATTACTCATTAAAAATACCTAACACTACTAAAAAAATTAAATCTACAGTTACAAAAAATTAAAAATACTAAATTACAAAAAATAACAAACGAAATTATCCAAAATAAAAACAATTACACTTAATCTAATAGTCCTATAAAAATAAAAATGCCACCCCAAAATAAAAAAAAAACCCTTAGCCTACAATAAACTACCAATAGCCCTTAAAGAAATCAGCTCTTTTCCCTGTAAAAAAATACAAACACCCCCCCAACAGTAAAACCCACCACCCAACCCACTCCCCAAAAGGAACAAACCTAACTCTAAAAAAACCCCTAAGCTACCCATTGCCCTGAACAGGGCATTTGTATGGGCATTGCCCTTAAAAGGGCATTCAGCTCTTTTTCTTGCCCTTAAAAGGGCATTCAGCTCTTTTAAGATTGCCCAATAGCCCTAATCTAAAAAAAAAAACACCCCAAAAAAACATTAAAAAAACCTAACACTAATGCCTCTTTAGGTACTCACAGTTGCTGAAGTCTGGCTTGAACAATTTTCCCAGTGGCTCCATCTTCATCCATGCGGCTCCATCTTCATCCAGGCAGCTCCATCTTCATCCATCGAGGGACCAACATCTTCTTCATCCCTGAGGAGGCGGAGAGGTTGATGCACGGAGGCGGAGGTCCAGGAGGAGGTGGAGTGATCCAACGTGGAGGTCCTCTTCATGCGATCAAATGCCGCACACTGAGGATTCAAATGCAAGGTACCCCTTTTATACTGGGGGTACCATTGCATTCCTATTGGCCAGCTAGTGACTTATGGGATATACAATCTTACAAGGAGGGGCAAAGTTTCCCAAACCTCAAAATGCCTATAAATACACCCCTCACCACACCCACAATTCAGTTTTTACAAACTTTGCCTCCTATGGAGGTGGTGAAGTAAGTTAGTGCTTAGATTCTATGTTGATATGCGCTTCTCAGCATTTTGAAGCCCGATTCCTCTCAGAGTAGAGCGAATGTCAGAGGGCTGTGAAGGGAGTATCACCTATTGAATGCAATGGTTTTCCCCACGGGAGATCTATTTCATAGGTTCTCTGTTATCGGTCGTAGAGATTCATCTCCTACCTCCCTTATTCAGATCGACGATATACTCTCATATTCCATTACCTCTACTGATAACTGTTTCAGTACTGGTTTGGCTACCTGCTATATGTAGATGGGTGTCTTTCGGTAAATATGTTTTCATTACTTAAGACACTCTCAGCTATGGTTTGGCACTTTATGTTTTAATATAAAGTTCTAAATATATGTATTGTACTTATATTTGTCATGAGTCAGGTTTATGTATATTTCCTTTTGCAGACTATCAGTTTCATATTTGGGAAAATATTTTTCTTACCTGGGGTATAGTCTTTTCTTAATTGACTGTTTTTTCATTAAAATTCGCAGGCAAAATTAGGCTCGCAAGGGGGCAAAATGCCAAAGTTAATTGCGTCATTCTTGGTGCAAGAATTTTTTTGGCGCGAAGAAAAGCCAGATGACGCAAATTCATAATTTCCGGTGTGTTAATTGACGCCGAGTTTCTTGCACAGGTTGTGTCTTCTATGGCGCGAGTGTGTCATTTCCGGATGTTGTTAGCGTCAAAAAAATTTCAGTTTACATTGTGCGTCATACTTGGCGCCAAATAATTTAATTATTTTAAACCCCATTCTTATGTGCCTCTTGCCTTTTTCTATGTCAGAGGCCTATGCTGTTTGCATATTTTTCCCATTCCTGAAACTGCCATATAAGGAAATTGATCATTTTGCTTTATATGTTGTTTTTTCTCTTACATTTGCAAGATGTCTCAATCACTGTTGGAATCATGCTGCCTGATAACAGTTCTCCCAAAGCTAAGTGCATTTGTTGTAAATTTGTGGAGATTATATCTCCAGCTGTGGTATGTAATAGTTGTCATGATAAGCTTTTACATGCAGAGAATATGTCCATCAGTAATAGTACAATGCCTGTTGTTCCTTCAACATCTAATGTACATGATATACCTGTGAATATTAAAGATTTTGTTGCTGATGCAATTCAGAAGGCTTTGTCTGCCATCCCGCCTTCTAACAAACGTAAAAGGTCTTTTAAAACTTCTCATAAAGTTGATGAAATTTCAAATGACCGACAACATACTGAATTATCCTCCTCTGATGAGGATCTATCTGATTCAGAAGATCCTTCCTCAGATATTGACACTGACATGAAATCTACTTATTTGTTTAAAATGGAGTATATTCGTTCCTTGTTAAAAGAGGTGTTGATTACATTTGATATTGAGGAAACTAGTCCTCTTGATATTAAAACTAGTAAATGTTTAAATTCTGTTTATAAACCTCCTGTGGTCACTCCAGAGGTTTTTCCAGTTCCTGATGCTATTTCTGATATGATTGCTAAGGAATAGAATAGGCCTGATGCTTCTTTTATTCCTTCTTCAAGGTTTTAAAAATCATATCCTTTGCCAGCAGTTAGATTGGAGTTTTGGGAAAAAAATCCCGAAAGTTGATGGGGCTATTTCTACTCTTGCTAAACGTACTACTATTCCTATGGAAGATAGTACTTTTAAAGATCCTTTAGATAGTAAACTTGAATCTTATCTAAGGAAAGCTTATTTATATTCTGGCCATCTTCTCAGGCCTGCCATTTCTATGGCTGATGTTGCAGCTGCATCATCTTTTTGGTTGGAAAGTTTAGCGCAACAGGAAATGGATCCTGATTTGTCTAGCATTGTTCGTTTGCTTCAACATGCTAATCATTTTATTTGTGATGCCATTTTTTATATCATCAAAATTGATGTTAAATCTATGGGGCCTATTTATTAAAGGTCTTGCGGACCTGATCCGACAGTGCGGCTCAGGTCCGCAAGACCTCGCTGAATGCGGAGATAAATACGCTCTCCGCATTTAACATTGCACCAGCAGCTCACAAGAGCTGCTGGTGCAATGCCACCCCATGCTGACTCGCGGCCAATCAGCCGCCAGCAGGGAGGTGTCAATCAACCCAATCGTACTCAATCGGGTTGATTTCCGGCGATTCCTGTCCGCCTCATCAGAGCTTCATAACTGGTGTTTCTTGCGAGTCTGAAGACTCGCCAGAAACACGGGTCCACAAGCTCCATTCAGAGCTTGATAAATGGGCCCCTATGTCTGTAGCTATTTTAGCTAGAAGAGCTTTGTGGCTCAAATATTGGAATGCTGACATGGTATCCAAGTCTAGATTACTATCTCTTTCTTTCCAAGGTAATAAGTTATTTGGTTCTCAGTTGGATTTGATTATTTCAACTGACACTGGAGGGAAGGGAGTTTTATTTTACCTCAGGATAAAAGACCTAAGGGTAAATCTTAAGCTTCTAATCAGTTTTCATTCCTTTCGACAAAATAAGAAACAAAAACCTAATCCTTCCCCTAAAGAATCTGTTTCCAATTGGAAACCTTCTTCAAGTTGGAGTAAATCCAAACCGTTTAAGAAACCAAAGTCAGCCCCCAAGTCCACATGAAGGTGCAGCCCTCATTCCAGCTCAGTTGGTAGGCAGCAGATTAAGATTCTTCCAAGACATTTGGGCAGATTGTGTCCAAAATCAATGGTTTCAGAGTATTGTCTCTTAAGGGTACCGAATAGGTTTTAGAGTAAGACCTCCTGTGAGAAGATTTCTTCTCTCACGCATCCCAGCAAATCCAGTGAAGGCTCAGGCTTTTCTGAAGTGTGTTTCAGACCTGGAGCTTTCAGGGGTAATCATACCAGTTCCGTTTCAGGAACAGGGTCTGGGGTTTTATTCAAATCTATTCATTGTTCCAAAGAAAGAAAATTAATTCAGGCCAATTCTGGATCTGAAAATTTTGAATCGTTATGTAAGAGTGACAACTTTCAAAATGGTGACTATAAGGTCTATTCTGCCTTTTGTTAAGCAAGGGCATTATATGTCCACAATAGACTTACAGGATGCATAGCTTTATATTCCGATTCATCCAGATCACTATCAGTTTCTGAGATTCTCTTTTCTAGACAAGATTACCAATTTGTCGCTCTTCCATTTGGCCTAGTGACAGCTCCAAGAACCTTTTCAAAGGTTCTCGGTGCCCTACTCTCTGTAATCAGAGAACGGGGTATTGTGGTGTTTCCTTATTTGGACGATATCTTGGTACTAGCTCAGTCTTTACATCCTGCAGAATCTCACACGAATCAACTAGTGTTGTTTCTTCAAAGACATGGTTGGAGGATCAATTTACCAAAAAGTTCTTTGATTACTCAGACAAGGGTCACCTTTTTAGGTTTCCAGATAGATTCAGTGTCCATGACTCTGTCTCTAACAGACAAGAGACGATTAAAATTAGTTTCAGCCTGTCAGAACATTCAGTCTCAATCATTCCCTTCAGTAGCTATGTGCATGGAAGTTTTAGGTCTCATAACTGCAGCATCGGACGTGATCCCTTTTGCTCATTTTCATATGAGACCTCTCCAGCTTTGTATGCTGAACCAATGCTGCAGGGATTATACAAAGATATCACAATTAATATCCTTAAATCCCAATGTTTGACTATCTCTGGCTTGGAGGTTAGATCACCATCGTATAGTTCAAGGGGCCTCTTTTGTTCATCCATCCTGGACTGTGATCACAACAGATGCGAGTCTTTCGGGTTGGGGAGCTGTCTGGGGATCTCTGACAGCACAAAGGGTTTGGAAATCTCAAGAGGCGAGATTACCAATCAATATTTAGAACTCTGTGCTATTTTCAGGGTTCTTCAGGTTTGGACTCTTTTGAAGAGAGAACCGTTCATTTGTTTTTAGACAGACAATATCACAACTGTGGCATATGTCAATCATCAGGGTGGGACTCACAGTCCCCAAGCTATGAGCAGCCAGGATAGTAGTCCCCAGCAAAGTTAAGGTGTATGGATGTCAGGAAAGGCACTATAACTCCTTCAGCAATTGGAGAGTTACTCCAAACAGGAATATCCAAATAAAAAGCGATGTAGCAAGTTTGTATCAATAAAAGTGTTTATTTAAACACATTAAAAACACAGCAACGGGTTTCTCAGTATCATGTACTGTTTCCTCAGGCTCCTGAGTTGTCATGCCTTTCCTGACATCCATACACCTTAACTTTGCTGGGGACTACTATCCTGGCTGCTGGGAGCTTTAGCCTGAGAGGAGAGTTTACCGGACAACTCTGAGGTTCCGGTTTGCCCAGCCAGCACCACATCTTGGTGCTTTCTTACACGTGAGTGCATTTGAGCTACAATTTTCAATTTTAGTATACCATACGGAATTATGCTATGTGGCGCCTTCTCTGTTTCTTTATAGAGTAATTCGTTGTGGACTGCCTTATACATAGAGGAGAGCTGCTTTACACCCCCATAACCATCGGGGACTCTGATAGAACTTTTGGACTTTGATTTGTCTATTAGGACATTATCATTCATACAGGTTCTTTTTTCTGTAACCTTTTATTTGCTTTATATGCTTGTATGCCTATACAAATGTGATACTACCTTCTGATAATAATTAATATACAAAGAACTGTGTTTATCATCATCCTTGTATATCTAGTTATTTGGCATATTTAGATAGCGCCCCTATCTTATATAATATTGTATTACATATACCCTTAAATTGGGTGTGTGTGTATATATATATATAATCTACTATCTTGGATGCTTGCTTGGGCGGAATCCAGCTCCTGTCTAATTTCTGCGGTTCATATCCCAGGTATAGACAATTGGGAAGCGGATTATCTCAGCCGTCAGACTTTACAACTGGGGGAGTGGTCGCTCCATCCATATGTGTTTTCTCAGATTGTTCAGATGTGGGGTCTTCCAGAAATGGATCTGATGACTTCCCATCTAAACAAGAAACTACCCAGGTACCTGTCCAGGTCCAGGGATCCTCAGGCGGAAGCGGTGGATGCGTTAGCAGTTCCTTGGTGTTACTAACCTGTTTATATCTTCCCGCCTCTGGTTCGTCTTCCAAGAGTGATTTCCAAGATCATCATGGAACAATCGTTTGTGTTGCTAGTAGCTCCAGCATGGCCTCACAGGTTCTGGTATGTGGATCTTGTCCGGATGTCCAGTTGCCAGCCTTGGCCACTTACTTCCATTAAGGCCAGACCTTTTGTCTCAAGGTCCGTTTTTCCATCAGGATCTCAAATCATTAAATTTGAAGGTATGGAAATTGAACGCCTAGTGCTTAGTCATAGAGGTTTCTCTGACTCAGTAATTAATACTATGTTACAGGCTCGTAAATCTGTTTCTAGGAAGATTTATTATCGAGTTTGGAAGACTTATATTTCATGGTGTTCTTCTCATAAATTCTCCTGGCATTCTTTTAGAATTCCTAGAATTTTACAGTTTCTTCTGGATGGTTTGGATAAAGGTTTGTCTGCAAGTTCCTTGAAGGGACAAATCTCTGCTCTTTCTGTTTTATTTCACAGAAAGATTGCTAAACTTCCTGATATTCACTGTGTTGTACAGACTTTGGTCCATATTAAGCCTGTCATTAAATCAATCTCTCCTCCTTGGAGTCTTAATTTAGTTTTGAAGGCTTTGCAGGCTCCTCCATTTGAGCCTATGCATTCTTTGGACATTAAACTACTTTCTTGGAAAGTATTGTTCCTTTGGGCCATCTCTTCTGCTAGAAGAGTTTCTGAATTATCTGCTCTTTCTTGTGAATCTCCTTTTCTGATTTTCCATCAGGATAAGGCAGTTTTGCGGACTTCATTTAAATTTCTACCTAAGGTTGTGAATTCTAACAACATTAATATAGAAATTGTTGTCCCTTCTTTGTGTCCTAATCCGAAGAATTCTTTGGAGAGATCCTTGCATTCTTTGGATGTGGTAAGAGCTTTGAAATATTATGTTGAAGCTACTAAAGATTTCAGGAAGATTTATAGTCTATTTATTATCTTTTCTGGTTCTAGGAAAGGTCAGAAGACTTCTGCCATTTCCTTGGCATCCTGGTTAAAGCTTTTGATTCAGCAGGCTTACTTGGAGTTGGGTCAGGACCCGCCTCAAATAATTACAGCTCATTCTACTAGATCAGTCTCCACTTTGTGGGCTTTTAAGAATGAAGCTTCAGTTGATCCGATTTGCAAAGCAGCAACTTTGTCTTCTTTGCATACATTTATTAAATTCTACGGTTTTGATGTATTTGCTTCTTTGGAAGCAGTTTATGGTAGAAAAGTTCTTCAGGCAGCCGTTTCAGTTTGATTCCTTATGTTTAAGTTTTTTTCTTTTCATTATGAGAATAAAAATTTATATTTTAGGTTGTGGATTTATTTTTTTCAGCAAAAATGGCTGTTATTATTTTATCCCTCCCTCTCTAGTGACTCTTCTGTGGAGTTCCACATCTTGGGTATTACTTTCCCATGCATCACTAGCTCATGGACTCTTGCCAATTACATGAAATAAAACATAATTTATGTAAGAACTTACCTGGTAAATTAATTTCTTTCATATTGGCAAGAGCCCATGAGACCCACCCTTTTTATGGTGGTTATGATTTTTTTTGTTTAAAGCACAATTAATTCCAAATTCCTTTGTTGATGCTTTTTACTCCTTTCTTTATCACCCCACTACTAGGCTATTTGTTAAACTGAATTGTGGGTGTAGTGAGGGGTGTATTTATAGGCATTTTGAGGTTTGGGAAACTTTGCCCCTCCTGGTAGGATTGTATATCCCATACGTCACTAGCTCATGGACTCTTGCCAATATGAAAGAAATGAATTTATCAGGTAAGTTCTTACATAAATTATGATTTCTTTAGGGCAATGCCCTACAAAAGGCACTTTTAAGGGCCCTTGGTAGTTTATTATAGATAAGTGTTTTTTATTTTGTGGTGTTTTTTTTTAAACAGGGTATTAGAATAGGAATAATTGTTATAGTTTTGGATAATTTTGTTTGTTATTTTTTTGTAATGGTATTTTTTATTTTTTTGTAATGGTAGTTTTTTTTTATTTTTGTAATGTTAGTTGTATTTTTTTGTAATGTTAGGTTTTAGTGTAGGCCAGCTTAGGTTTTACTTTTATTTCACATGTAAGTTTGTATTTATTTTAACTAGGTAGCTAGTAAATAGTTAATAACTATTTACTAACTAGTCTACCTAGTTAAAATAAATACAAACTTGCCTGTGAAATAAAAACCTAAGCTAGCTACACTATAACTATTAGTTATACTGTAGCTAGCTTATGTTTTATTTTAATTTCACAGGTAAGTTTGTTTTTAGTTTTAAATAGGTATTATTTAGTTAATAATTGTAACTTTAATTTAGGTCTATTTTAATTTTGTTAAAGTTAGGGGGTGTTAGGTTTAGGGTTACGGTTAGGTTTAGGGTTAGGTTTAGGGATTAATAAAGTTTAATTTAGGTTGTTGCGATGTGGGGGCTGGCGGTTTAGGGGTTAATAGGTTTATTTAGTGGCAGTGATGTGGGAGGCCAGAGGTTTAGGGGTTAATAACTTTATTTAGTGGTGGCAATGTCGGAAAGCGGGGGAATAGGGTTAATAAATTTATTTAGAGTTAGAGTGTGTGTGCTGTAAGTAAAAATGGTTGTTGGTTGATGCAATAGCATGGTGTTAATGACACTGCAAGTTTAAAACCACATTGCGCTAATTCAAGCAATGACAACTATGTAGGTTAATGGGATTACGGGGACACATTAAAATGGTTGACACAAAAACGTGGTGTTACTGACACTGAATGAGTAACACTACAGTTTGCTAATTCAACTGACTAGTAAGTGCGGTATGGAAAATGGGTGTGTAATTATGTAGGTATGTGGCTGTCTACTTTGTTGTATTTGTTCTTTGTTTTAATAATTTGTAACCTACACAGAAAGTAATTATTAAAGGGACTTAAAACAGGTTGAGATCTGTGCATATCTTAAAAGGACTGAATAATTAAAAATAGTTTGCATAAGAAAATTGTTTAATTATTTCAGTTTCAAAAATAAGCAAAATGAATTAGATAGCTAAGCTGCCTGGAGCAGCCAACTCCACCCCCTTATCAATGTTTAGACACAGGCATTGTATATCAACTGAGTTCACAGCTTCTAGGCATGCTCCAGCAGATAATCCTTATGCACTTTTGCATTCTACCAAAACAATAATAGATATAGATATAGCCATAGAAGGAAATGTGTGGGGGGAGTTCCGAAATAACAATTCCAAAATAAAGGGTTAATGGCTAGGCACTGCAGTATAAATTTGCAGGTGAAGTAATTAAAGTACATATTATTATATTTTGTCTCTATCCCAACTTGTTGTATGTTGACATGAAACCCCTATTTTTTCTTTCATGATTCAGATAGAACATACATTTTTTAAACAACTTTCCAACTTTCTGCAGCTAGCTCCCAGCTCCTAAGCCTATCTAGATATGCTTTTAAACAGAGGATACCAAAATAAATAAGCAAATTAAATAATAGAAGTAAATTGAAAAGTTGTTTAAAATGACATGCTGCTGCTTTTTCTGAATCATAAAAGAAAAATGTTCGCCTAGATTACGAGTTTTGTCGGTAAAAACTTCCGGAGCTAATGCTCCTTTTTTTTCCAGCGCTCCCTTCAAACAACGCTGGTATTACAAGTTTTCTGAATGACTGCGTTAGCCTCAGAAAAGTGAGCGTTGAGCAAAATTTAGCTCCACTTCTTACCTCAATACCAGCGTTGCTTACGGTAGAGGTAAGCTGGAAAAACGTGCTTGTGCACGATTTCCCCATAGGATACAATGGGGCTAAGCTGGCTGAAAAAAAAACTAACACCTGCAAAAAAGCAGCGTTCAGCTCCTAACGCAGCCCCATTGTTTCCTATGGGGAAATACTTTCTAAATCTACACCTAACACCCTAACATGAACCCCGAGTCTAAACACCCCTAACCTTACACTTATGAACCCCTAATCTGCCACCCCCAACATCGTCGCCATCTGCATTATACTATTAACCCCTAATCTGCCGCTCCGGACACCGCCGCCACCTACATTATCCCTATGAACCCCTAATCTGCTGCCCCTAACATCGCCGACACCTATATTATATTTATTAACCCCTAATCTGCCCCCCCCCCAACGTCGCCACCACCTACCTACAATTATTAACCCCTAATCTGCCGCCCCCAATGTCGCCGCTACTATAATAAAGTTATTAACCCCTAAACCTAAGTCTAACCCTAACACCCCCCTAAATTAAATCTATTTTTAATAAATCTAAATAAAATTTCTAAAATTAAATAAATTAATCCTATTTAAAACTAAATACTTACCTATAAAATAAACCCTAATATAGCTACAATATAACTAATAGTTACATGGTAGCTATTTTAGGATTTATATTTATTTTACAGGTAACTTTGTATTTATTTTAACTAGGTACAATAGCTATTAAATAGTTAATAACCTACCTAGTTAAAATAATTACAAAATAACCTGTAAAATAAATCCTAATCTAACATACAAATACACCTAACACTACACTATCAATAAATTAATTAAATAAATTAACTACAATTATCTAAACTCAAATACAATTAAATAAACTAAACTATAGTAAAAAAAAAAACAATCACTAAATTATAAAAAAATATTACAAGAATTTTAATCTAATTACACCTAATCTAAGCCCCCTATTAAAATAAAAAAGCCCCCCAAAATAATAAAATTCCATACCCTATACTAAATTACAAAAGTAATCAGCTCTTTTACCAGCCCTTAAAAGGGCTTTTTGCGGGGCATTGCCCCAAAGTAATCAGCTCTTTTACCTGTAAAAAATATACAAGACCCCCCCAACATTAAAACCCACCACCCACACACCCCTACTCTAAAACCCACTTGATCCCCCCTTAAAAAAAAAATAACACTACCCCCCTGAAGATCACCCTACCTTGAGCCGTGTTAACCCAGCCGGGCACCGATGGGCCAGAAGAGGACATCCGGACCGGCAGACATCTTCATCCAGGTGGCATCTTCTATCCAGCCGACGCAGAGCCATCCTCTTCTTCCGATGTCCTAAAGCAGAATGAAGGTTCCTTTAAATGACGTCATCCAAGATGGCGTATTCTATCAGCCAATCGGAATTAAGGTAGGAAAAATCTGATTGGTTGATTTAATCAGCCAATCGTACTGAAGTTCAATCCGATTGGCTGATTGGATGAACCAATAGTATTGGCCTCGCATTCTATTGGCTCATCCAATCAGCCAATAGGATTGAACTTCAATCCGATTGGCTGATTAAATTAACCAATCAGATTTTTCCTACCTTAATTCCGATTGGCTGATAGAATCCTTTCAGCCAATCGGAATTCGAGGGACTCCATCTTGGTTGACATAATTTAAAGGAACCTTCAGTCTGCTTTAGGACATCGGAAGAAGAGGATGGCTCTGCGTCGGCTGGATAAAAGATGGCACCGCTCCGGAAGGATGAAGATGGAAGATGCCACCTGGATGAAGATGTCTGCCGGTCGGGAGGTCCTTTTCTGGCCCATCGGTGCCCAGCTGGGTGAACATGGCTCAAGGTAGGGTGATCTTCAGGGGGGTAGTGTTAGGTATTTTTAAGGGGGGATCGGGTGGGTTTTAGAGTAGAGGTGTGTGGGTGGTGGGTTTTAATGTTGGGGGGGGTCTTGTATTTTTTTTTACAGGTAAAAGAGCTGATTACTTTGGGGCAATGCCCCACAAAAACCCTTTTGTAATTTAGTATAGGGTAGGGAATTTTATTATTTTGGGGGGCTTTTTTATTTTATTAGGGGGCTTAGATTAGGTGTAATTAGATTAAAATTCTTGTAATATTTTTTTATTTTTTGTAATTTAGTGTTTGTTTTTTTGTACTATAGTTTAGTTTATTTAATTGTATTTGAGTTTAGATAATTGTAGTTAATTTATTTAATTAATTTATTGATAGTGTAGTGTTAGGTGTATTTGTAACTTAGGTTAGGATTTATTTTACAGGTAATTTTGTAATTATTTTAACTAGTTAGCTATTAAATAGTTATTAACTATTTAATAGCTATTGTACCTAGTTAAAATAAATACAAAGTTGCCTGTAAAATAAATATAAATCCTACAATAGCTACCATGTAACTATTAGTTATATAGTAGCTATATTAGGATTTATTTTATAGGTAGGTATTTAGTTTTAAATAGGATTCATTTATTTCATTTTAGAAATTTTATTTAGATTTATTAAAAATAGATTTAATTTAGGGGGGTGTTAGGGTTAGACTTAGGTTTAGGGGTTAATAACTTTATAATAGTAGCAGCGACGTTGGGGGTCGGAGATTAGGGGTTAATAATTGTAGGTAGGTGGCAGCAAAGTTGGGGGGCAGATTAGGGGTTAGTACAATTTATTATAGTGTTTGTGAGGAGGGAGTGCGGCAGTTTAGGGGTTAATACATTTATTATAGTGGCGGCGATGTCCGGTCGGCAGATTAGGGGTTAATAAGTGTAGGTAGGTGGTGGCGACATTGGGGGGGCAGATTAGGGGTTAATAAATATAATGTAGGTGTCAGCGATGTTAGGGGCAGCAGATTAGGGGTTCATAGGTATAATGTAGGTGGCAGCGATGTCCGGTCAGCAGATTAGGGGTTAAATAATTTTATTATAGTGTTTGCGATGTGGGGGGGCCTTGGTTTAGGGGTTCATAGGTAGTTTATGGGTGTTAGTGTACTTTTTAGCACTGTAGTTAAGAGCTTTATGTTCCGGCGTTAGCCCATAAAACTCTTAACTACTGACTTTTTTATGCGGTAGGAGTCTTGGAGGTAGAGGCTGTACCGCTCACTTCTTCCAAGACTCATAATACCAGCGTTAGGTAAATCCCATTAAAAAGATAGGATACGCAATTGACGTAAGGGGATTTGCGGTAGCCAAAAGTCGCAGAAGAAAAGTGAGCGGTACACCTGTACCTGCCATACTCATAATACCTGCGGACGTTAAAAAACAGTGTTAGGACCCCTTAATGCTGCTTTTTAAGGCTAACGCAGAACTCGTAATCTAGGCATTTGTGTTTCATGTCCCTTTAACAAAAACATGACCATCTCAGCGGAGAAGGCCAAGAGAAATGCAACCAGAGCATACATTTGTAAGCAACTGTTCTTTTTATTTCTATTATCAATTTTGCTTCATTATCTTGGTACCCTTTACTGAAGGTGCAGCGATGCACTACTTGAAGGGATCTAGTGAACATATTCAGCCAATGAGAAGAGGCATATATGTGCAGCCACCAATCATCCTCTAGCTCTATTCCTGCTTCTAAGCCTCAGCCTTCATGTAGGTATGCTTTTCAACAAAGGATACCAAGACAATTAGATAAAATAAGTAAATTGGAAACTTATTGAAAGTGCATACTCTATATAAATCATGTACGAAAAAAATTCTGCTTCAAGTCCCTTTAAAAACAGACACTTTCAGTATACTAAGTTACTGTACCTTTAAGTAAACTTTTTTAGTTTTACCAAAAATATACCGCACAAAAATTAGATGTGTATATAAAAGAATATGTTTCGAGGGATAGGGATGTCAAATTTAAACTTGCAAGAAACAGATAGCGCATGCAATTTTAAGACACTTTTAAAATTCCTTCTATTTTCAAATCTGCTTTGTTTTCTTGGTATCCATTGTTGAAAATGAATTCGCACATATCGTACACTAGCAGGAGCATAAATATGATTTTACATGTTTTCAGCTACTTGACTCCAAAGGTCTCCAATACACTTATATATGTGTGTCATATATCTTCCTCTAATAACACACCAAATAAAGCAGCGCTTATATTGTCAGACTGGATTATAAAAATAGATGGTAATCTATACGTTGTATTCATAGTACACTTTATATAAAATTACCTTTGTAGGAAAATCAACCTGTTCAAATAGTATATTAAAAAATTATATATGCACAACTGGTAAACTATACCCCAATAGATCTATATATCAAAGAGATCTCAAGATCTAACAAAAACACCTACGACAAATATTATAAAACTTCTATGGGAATTATAATATTATAATTCCTTTTTGTCCATTTTCTAACCAGAATATAATGAACTATGACAAGTCAATTGAGGATCTTTCAACAATACCGGTATTTCAATAAGCGATGCAATCCCTGTGGTTGTTAGATCCCCAATGTATGTTCCTCAGTGTTGGGAAAAATAATTATTTCCGGGTTAGAAGATTAGTAGTACTGTGCTCAGTCGAAATAAGTGCCGCCTCCCCAGAAACTGTGACAGATGATCTGTCTCCTTGCAGAACTGAATAAGACAAAAAAGGCGCAACCACGACTCACAGCTTCAATTTAATAGGTATACACATAGAACATACATGATTGCACTTACAAGATAATTTTAAAAGTAACGCCTTAAATTTCCAAAATGTTCCCAGCTCATAACAGGCTGTCCCTTTCGGCAGTGGTAGTAGCTGTTTCTTTCTTTTATGTTGGTATCGTTACCGGAGAGTTCTACTTCACAATCTCACTGCACATTTAGAGAACGTCTTGGAAAGAAGTTGCAGGGCATAAGTTAGGAAATCCTTTAATAGATCACTTTCTTATTAATACACGGGCCAAAATGTTTAAGGAAAGAAATATACCTATCTCCATATCCCTCTATCTCTATTCCTCTATTCCTATCCCTCCTATATCTATCCCTCTATCTCTATCCCTATCCCTGTCCCTCTATCCCTGTCCAGCACTTCAAAGTGCCACGTATAAAATAGACTTATAAGATATTCATTAAAAATGTGCAAATAAGCATATCAGCATATCAACGTGTGATCCTCCAAAAGTGCAAGCTGCATCTGTTTTCTGTATCCACTCCGTAGCAGTGGCTGAATACAAGCCGTGTTGAGCTGTTTGAGCTATAGAGTTCCAGGGCGTCAGCAAGTGTAGGAACAGACCCACTTGACCTCAACACGTTATATCTGGCACCGTCCAGACATTCTCAAGAGGATGTTACAAAGTGTCAGTTTTTGCCACTTAAGAACCGTTATGAGTCCGGATTATGGTACGTTTCAAGGATTGGCTCTCTAAAGGCATTAAAAAAACGGCCCTCCCTTGATTGGTTATAAATGTCCATCAATCAACAAGGGGGCCGTGAGCGATGCAATCATTGGGAATGAATGATGATGATCCGGCGGCTCCTTCTCTCGTCTAAATGCTCAGTCATCCTGCTCCAGTTCACCACTCGTACCCACACGTCTCTTTATTTTTCTGCAGTTTAGGATCTCCCTAACCCTCCAACCTCCCTGATCCCCCATTAAAAATCTCTCTAACCCTCCCCCTCTAACTATTGCCACCATCATAGGTACTGGCAGATGTCTGCCAGTACCTATAAACCCCTTTTATTTATTTTTTTATTTTTTTGTAGTGTAGTGGTCCCATCACCTCCCCCTCTCCCGTGATCGCCATTTAGAACCCCCAAACCTCTTTTCTGTAGTGTAGCTGCCCCATCCCTTCCTGTTACTTTGAAAAAATAATTTCTGTAACGTAGGGCCCTCCCCCCTCCGCTACTGAGCCGCCCACCTGCCTCCCACCAGCACCAGCAGAAGATTGTTACAGATGGTGACACACACCGACACATGCGGCAGATGCCTGGAGCTTCAGGAGCTCCAGCTCTCGTGCTGTAACTTAACAGCTGAGAGTGCTGGAGCTTCCTGAAGCTATCTCATGCCTGCGGTAAAGGCCAGGTATGTTTCTCCTTGTGCAGTCTCTACTGCGCATGACTGCATCAGACAAACATACCTGGCCTTTTATAATATAGGATATATATATACAGTCATGGCCATAAATACTGGCACCCCTGCATTTCTGTCAGATAATGCACCACTTTGCTCAGAAAATTGTTGGAATTACAAATTTTTAGGCATTCTCGTGTTTATTTCTTTTGTTTGTCAATACAAATGAAATAAGAGTGGTGTAGGAAACAAAAAGTGGAGAAAAAAAGCCAAATCTGAAACATTCCACACAAAACTCCAAAAATGGACCAGACAAAATGTTTGGCACCTTCTCAAAATTGTAAGAAATAATTGGATTCCAAGTTTGTGATGCCCCTGTAATTTGTAATTAAACTCACCTGTATCAATTAACAGGTGCTGACAATAAAGAAATCACACCGGTAACCAGTTAAAATGGTGAAAAATGTACTCAACCTTTCTGTTGTGTGTCTCTGTGTGCCACACTGAGCATTGAGAAGAGAAAGAGCAGCAATGAATTGTCTGAAGATTTAAGAACAAAAATTGTGAAAAATAATGGACGATCAAATGGTTAGAAGTCCATCTCCAGGGATCTTAATGTTCCTGTGTCCACTGTGCACAAAATTGTCAAGAAGTTTACAGCCCATGGCACTGTAGCTAATCTCCCTGGATGTGAACGAAAGAGAAAAATTGATCAAAGATTGCAACGAAGGATTGTTCAAATGGTGGATAAAGAACCTCGATCAACTTCCAGACAAATTCAAGCTGACCTTCAGGCCCAGGGTACAAATGTGTCAGCTCGCACTATACGTCGCCATCTAAATGAAAAGGGACGCTATGGTAGGAGACCCAGGAGGACCCCACTGCTGACACAGAAACATAAAAAAACAGAATTTACCTTAGGAAGCCAAAATCCTTTCGGGAGAATGTGCTTTGGACAGACGAAACAAAATTAGAGCTTTTTGGTAAAGCCCATCATTCTAATGTTTTCAGAAAAAGAAATGAGGCTTTTAAAGAAAAGAATACAGTCTCTACAGTCAAACATGGTGGAGGTTTACTGATATTTTGGGGTTGTTTTGCTGCTTCAGGCACTGGATGTCTTGACTGTGTGCATGGCATAAGACTACCAAATAAATATGTGGTGCAATGTAGGGCCCAATGTCAGGAAGTTGGGTCTCTGTCAGAGGTCATGGGTCTTACAGCAGGACAATGACCCCAAGCACATGTCAAAAAGCACCCAGAAATTGTTTAAGACAAAGCACTGGAGAGTACTGAACTGGCCAGCAATGAGTACAGATCTCAATTCCATAGAGAATCTGTGGAAAGATCTCAAAACAGCAGTTGGGAAAAGGAACCCTTCTAATCTGAGAGACCTGGAGCAGTTGGCGAAAGAAGAGTGGTCCAAAATTCCGATTATCCTAATATTATGACGGAATAATCTAGATTTTATTAAAGAGACAGAGACAAATATTTTGCTTCTAACCTTTTTTTACTGCTCAACAGCTTTTTAAAGTATAACATATAAACTGCCATAAATTAAAAGAAAAAACATAAATATAACATCCAATAAGATTAGGACAACATAGGTCAGTATTTGAATATCCAGTAAGACGGTTAATAGGTATAAATAGTCCAGGTAGATAGTTAAACATCCTCTTTTCTGTTTGATGCGATGAAGAAGAAAATTATTGGAAGAAGGAAGAAACAAAATTCTTAAAAAATGCAACACATGCTGAAGAAATACAAGAATATCAAGGCTAAACGAATCCCTCGTGAATCTCGAAGAAATCTTGAAAGAAGAGGAATTTAGAAAATCTGAAGAGAAAACTGAAGAAACTTCTCTTTTAAATTCCTGGAGTTGAAGAAGGTGGAGCTGAAAATATATGTAAAAAATTATTAAATATAATAAAATATAAAATATAGGGAGGGAACAATAAACAATGAAAGAAGTGGGAAAATATTTGTCTCTGTCTCTTTAATTAAATTTAGATTATTCCGTCATAATATTAGGATAATCGGAATTTTATTACAAGAACATTACTTCAATTTGAAGACACAGTGCTGACGCCAATTTTGTTCTTTGGATATATATATATATATATATATATATATATACAGTACATATATATATATACATATATATATAGATGCTGTATATATACTGTACACTGTATATATATATATATATATATATTTATATATATATATATATAATACTTAAAGTTATATAAACTATCTCAGGATAGTGTCCCACAAATCTAATTCAATACAAGAGAATGACAATATGTCTATATATGTATACATATGTTTTTATGTGTTCATATCTGTATATATGTCTAATCTCAAAAAAAGACACTGCAGACTTGCCACAAAACTAATAAGAGGAATAGAGAATTTAAGCTAGGTTAGCCAAACTGGGTCTGTTTTCTCTAGAAAAAGGCGCTTGAGAGGTGACGATTACTTTATATAAATATATTGAAGGCCCATATACAGAGATGGCAGAAGCTCTGTTTATTCCAAGAAAATAGTTTGTGACAAGAGGTCACAATTTAAGGCTGGAGGAAAGGAATTTAATCTCCTGCAACTGAAACATTTTTTCGCTGTAAAACCAATAAAATTGTGGAACTAGTAAATGGTAATAGCTTAGATACATTTAAAAAATAGTTTAAAGTGACAGTTCATCCAAAAATGTTCCCAATGATCCTTTTAACCTGCTAAAGTGTATTAAATTGCTTACAAGTAGCTCCTTTACTCCTATTTCAGCATTTGAAATAACTGATTTAGCCTGTGGTATCGCCACCTATACGGAACAAATTAATACTGGAGTATAGGCTATTGAATAGCCTAAGTATACACAGCCAGCAGAAGAGATTACACTCTCAGTGGGATGCAGGATAGTTAAGTAATACAATTATCATTTTCCATTGTTCTCTCTATGTATTGAGCTTTGGTGTTCCAGCCAAATAAAAGATAAGGAAGCAAGACTGTTTACACAAACTTACATAATGAGATCTAATATCACGTTTAAGTTCAACCCATTGTAATAGGCTGTGGTTTCAAAGCACAAAATCAGCTACTTCATATACACAAATAAGCATGAAAATGGAATTTCTCAAATATTTTATACTCTGCAGTTGATATAACAAGTCATTTAAAATACATTAATGGAAAAACAATTTTACAGTGCACTGTCCCTTTAAATACATTTCTGGCTAGAAACAGAATTCATGGATTTGATTGCTTGTGTTAAATGGGTCCCCTTTTTTATGGGATTAATTAAAGCTCAACTGAAGCTTTTTTTTTTTGTAAATATATTAAGATTTGTAATGGTTGAACTGGATGGATTTCAGTTTTTTTTTCAACCTCATCTACTGTGTAACTATGTAAGTATATACACAGTAGATAAATATATATGCATAATATACATATTTAGACATGTAAAGTATGTCTCTCTATGTTAAAGCCCTTTGTAGTACTTTTTTTTTTAAAAAAAAATTCTAACACCTGAGACCTCATATCTTTGAGCCCTTATCTGTTTTTATGCAATTTTTTAATCATTTTTATTAAAAAGTGTTTTTTTTATGAGTGTAACTGTACTTTTAAATGTATTTTTGGTGGGGGGGGGGGGTTTCCCCACTTTTAACAGTTAACGAGAGCTTTGAAGTTGCGCAATCCCGACGAGCGTTAAATTTAATTGTACTCAAGTGAACATGTTTACTTTCAACCTGTAATACGCATGCTACTTCCGAGGCGTGCAAAGGACCGCGATAAACCACAGTTAATAAATACATTATTTTACACATTTAGGGTTATGTATTTAATTTTTTATGCATATTGTAATTAAATTAAATATATATTTTTGTAACTTGTTTTTATTAGTTTTTAAAATGTGAATGCTTTATCTGCTGCATTTTAGAAAATAACCATTTTACAGGAATGAAACTAAAGTAAAAAACTTGAATCTTTCACTTGAAAGACAGTATTTATTACCCTGTAAAAGTTCTCTTTCATCCTGAGATAAAAGACTTTCTTCCTCTCCTGTAATCACTAAAGTACTATATTTGAAAGAGTTTTGAAAAGAATGATACATAACTAAGGGATCCATTGCTATTTTTATGCCAAGATTCTTTTAGAGAAATTACAGTTAGTAAAACTACTAGTTGCTCTTTATAAAGCTGCCCTACAGATAATTTGTCTGTGTGATTGTGTCATAAATCATACAAAAGAAGTTTAGTAATCAGTAAATGAAAGGGAGATTCAAGTACAAAAATACTATTTTTTACACTATTGACTCTCCAACTCTAAAGGCCAGATGATCTATAGCTCTTAGTTCTGGGGAGATAATCTAAGCTATTTCGTCAGAGAATTTTATAAATACAATTTCTAGACTGAGAGCTGTTTATCTCACTATGCATAGTTCTGTATGTGAAGGAGAAACACACACACACATTGTAATATAATGCTCAAAAAAGTCCCTAAGGTTTTTACGACAATTTTCTCCATGCTGGCGAATTTGTGATCATCAGGCCTTAAAGGGACAGTATACACTCATTTTCATATAACTGCATGTAATAGACACTTCTATAAAGAATAAGATGCACAGATACTGATATAAAAATTCAGTATAAAATGGTCTAAAAACTTACTTAGAAGCTGTCAGTTTGGCTCTGTTGAAAAGGTAGCTGGAAAGCCCACTGCAAGTGGCAAATAAGACACTCCCCCCCCTCCCCCTTCTTTTGCATATGAAAAGACCCTTTACACAAACAGGAGCAAGCTGGAGAAGGTAGCTGACAGTATTCACATAAAACTTTGGGGCTTGGTTAGGAGTCTGAAAATCAGAGCAATGTTATTTAAAAATAAGCAAAACTATACATTTATTTAAAAAAAAACAAAAAAAAACTTTATGGGCTATATAAATAGATCATCTACAAAACATTTATGCAAAGAAAAAATGAGTGTATAATGTCCCTTTAAGTTTTTACCACAGCAAAAGGGTTAAACACATAGTTAAAAACCTGTTCAGGAGCTGCAGAGAACAGCTGACCTTAAGCAGGGAATATCAGGTGAGCCAGTCAGCTGCAACACTTGTGTCTCTGATAGGGACTTTTTCAGGTTGATGTGTCTAAACCATTTTCAGGTTGAAGTATCTAACAGATTACAGCATGCCATTTTTGCACTAGAGCGTCCCTTACAAATAGTAGACAAACTCCAAGCAAACCTGTGACTTAGTTCTGTGGGTGCAAGGGTTAACAAACATTCTATAGTCTGTTCTAGACCTAGAAAAATTATCCTTTAATGCTACCCACAACTTTCTCTAAGATGCCCCCACTTAAGCTTTATTACAGTATATGAGAAATCTTAAGGAAAACCCAATGCCAGAATACAATTTAGCAAAAATGAAGCTTTTAGATTAGTCCACTATTAGATTAGTATCTGAGTCCCAATAATTATAATATTATAATTAATATTAAAGAAGATGTTTGTATTCGTGCAGGCTGCTAATCAATTATAAGTAAATGTGGGAAGTGGAAGCTATGATATTCAAGTGGTATAAATTAACTTTCACTAAGGCCTTATAATTAGTATTTGTGTATACCACATAAGTAAATTCCTCTTTAGATAAAAATCTCCAATGGCTAGTAAATTTGGCAACTGGATCAGACAGTTACTTGCTATAAATGTAAATTAAAGGGACAGTGGTTCATGATTGGCATGTGACTCTTATTATAATGGTTGGTGAATTGTCACAGAGCAGACTGTATGTTGTGCTTGAACACGTGTATAGGAGTATACCAGATTATATATATATATATATATATATATATATATATATATATATATATATATATATATATATATATATATATACACACTTGTTGGGGTCATAACACACCACTTCCCATACGTATCACAATGCAATTGGTCTCTGCAAATTCAGCATAGGCATAGAGTATAGTATGTGGTTATATAATCCACCAAATGACACTTTTTTATCCTATGCTGTTACAGAGTTGTGAGTCATGTGTATTCAATACAGTTTAAATGCAACAATAGGTCTGGTATTTCTTGTTTAAAATTTAAACATCTTTATTGGTATACAAAATATAAAAGCAGGTACAATGGATGCAGCAATTCACCGTATGCAATACACAGAGCAGCAGCATGGGATGGTGGTCACTAATGCTGACGTGTTTCGGCTTCCCTCGCCGTAGTAATAGCAAGCAATTGCTGCACCCATTGTACCTGCTTTTATATTTTGTATACCAATAAAGATGTTTAAATTTTAAACAAGAAATACCGGACCTTCCTTCACCTCCTTTTTCATTTACATTGAGCCAAAAGAAGATTCCGGTTATACCGCACTTGTTTTGGAGCCCTCCCCATCCACCCAATTGAGAACGGAAACAGGACAAGAGTCTGATGGCAGACGCCGAGCTGTGAATGGCTACACGCACTCATACGGAAACCGGGACCACAGGCAGCTTGAGGAGGGGAGTGAACGGCATAGCCGGCAACGCCGCACATGGCAGTTTGACTGCGCTCCCCCAGGACCGAGTGCTATGGACCTTAGGAAGACAAATGTGAGTTATAATATATGCCTTCGCATATGATTTCTACCTTATGTACTAAAATCTCTTGAGGTGGGGTGGTTGAGAGGTGCTGTGGATCTGTTCACACACGGAAAGGATAAAACCTTTTTTGCTTTCACGTAAATGCAACAATAGTCTTGCCTTGATATTCTAAATGTTTCACACCGGGTGAGCAGCTGATGGTTGTATATTAATTAAATAATAAATATAGAAACAGATATAAGAATTAGCAGATTAGGGGTTAAACATTTTAGTTAAGTGTTTCCGATGTGTGTGGGGGCCTCGGTTTAGGGGTTAATAGGTAGTTTATGGGTGTTAGTGTACTTTTAGCACTTTAGTTAAGAGTTTTATGTTACAGCGTTAGCCCATAAAACTCTTAACTACTGACTTTTAAATGTGTTAGGAGTCTGGACAGGAGAGGGTCTACCGCTCACTTTTTCCAGCAATCGTAATACCGGCGTTAGGCAAATCCCATTGAAAAGATAGGATACGCAATTGATGTAAGGGGATTTGCGGTAAGCAAAAATCGCGGGAAAAAAGTGAGCAGTACACCTGTACCTGCCTGACTCGTAATACCAGCGGGCGTTAAAAAGCAGCATTGGGAACCCTCAACGCTGCTTTTTAAGGCTAACGCCAAAATTGTAATCTAGCCGTATGTTTCTTAAGGTGGACTATACCTATATGATATTATTTGCTGATATCACGCAAAAAGTATGTCGCCATATGTTTACTTAGATTCGAAATATTGGAGGTCACAATGGTAAGTATAGTCAGTGAATGATCCGCTGTGTGATGCTGCGTGCAACATATGGTTCCATGTCATTTAAACCACAATGTATTGAAATAACATTATTGTAAAGGTATATTAATTCAGAAAAGACACATATAATTGCTTAACAAACAAGGTAATTATAAATAAATAAACTTATCAATATCCCAATATCCTCTGCAATTAATGTTGTATTGGGTCTGTGTAAAGTATAATAAGTGTGTGATAACTGTGAAAGTATATGAATGGTGATTACAATCCTATTCAGCTTTATGGGAATTTCATTATAAAATCATAGTTAGATGGCACTTGGTGCCGAGTTACTTGCACTAGATCTTCAAGAACACTTCCCCTTTGTGTTGGAGAGAGTGTGGACTGGTGGAAACTTGGGTTCATGTGTGGTGGGATTGCGCCAAAATCAGACCCTTTTGGAGAGTGTGCTTTGAACTATTGTGAGATTTAAATTACAATCTCCCCTGCAAACCTTGGGTCTACTCCATCTTCAGTTTCCGAAACTGACTGAAGCACGAAAATGTTTCCTAATAAACTTTTTCACAGCAGTCAAATTTATAATAGCCAGGGATTGGAAACAAACAATCCCCCATGTATTCCAAAGAGTCATAGACCTTATCAAATTCATAAAAAAAAAAAAGGAGACATATGTTTTTGGCCCCCTGGACAAGATTGACTTACATCAAAACATTTGGAAACAATGGTCGGAATTGTTTGAGGATTAAAGGGACAGTCAAGTAAAAAAAAAAAAACCTTTCATGGTTTAAATAGGGCATGTAATTTTAAACAACTTTCCAATTTACTTTTATTACCAATTTTGCTTTGTTCTCTTGTATTCTTAGTTGAAAGCTAAATCTAGGCGGTATATATGCTAATTTCTTAGACCTTGAAGGCCACCTCTAATCTGAAAGCATTTTGACAGTTTTTCACCACTAGAGGGCGTTAGTTCATGTATTTCATATAGATAACATTGAGCTCAGGCACATGAAGCTCCTAAGAGCAAGCACTGATTGGCTAAAAATGCAAGTCTGTCAAAAGAACTGAAATAAGGGGGCAGTTTGCAGAGCCATAGATACAAGGTAATCACAGAGGTAAAAAGAATATTATTATAACTGTGTTGGTTATGCAAAATTGGGGAATGGGTTAATAAAGGGATTATCTACCTTTTTAAACAACAAAACTTCTGGTGTTTACTGTCCCTTTAACAATGTAAAGTCACTCTTCATAGGGCTTCTCCCTACTTATCCCCCCACCTTCTCTCTCTCTCTGAGTTCAATAGGTAGATCCATCTACTTTCAGCTCTAAGGAGGGCTGTCGCAAGATCAACCCCTCTCATACCCAGACTAACTTTTTCAATTCCCCAACATTGAAGCTCCTCTTTGTTGGAATAGTGAAACATTAGAAAATTGGACGCAACACTGGTTAGGGTTTTCCCATCTTCCCTGTCCTTGGCTGCATTTTTTATGTTTCTGAGATGTTCCATTAGTCTCAGTCTTAACTTGTGTGTCGTCATTCCAACGTAGATAGAATTACATCCACAGCGTAAAACATAAATTACTCCTTCAGTGTAACAACTGATAAACCTCTTGATTTTATGTGCATATCCAAATCTGTCTCTGATCGTTGTGGTTTTGCACATGTATTTGCAGGTGTTACAATGTTTTTTTGTTTTTTTTTAATTACCAATAATAGTTATGTTTTAATGTACATAGTCATTTTCTGTGCTGTTAGTGCACTCTTTTGGTGGAATCTCTTTCTTTTTCCACACTGTCAGTGTTATTTATGACAGAGCTCTGATTTATTTAAGAATAAAAACACAGGATGTGATGTCGCGAATAGTTCGCCGGCAAATAGTTCCCGGCGAACATAGCATGTTCGCGTTCGCTGCGGACGGTGAACATATGCGACGTTCGGTCCGCCCCCTATTCCTCATCATTGAGTAAACTTTGACCCTATACCTCACAGTCAGAAGACACATTCCAGCCAATCAGCAGCAGACCCTCCCTCCCAGACCCTCCTAACTCCTGGACAGCATCCATTTTAGATCCATTCGGAAGCTGCATTCTTAGTGAGAGGAGGGACAGTGTAGCTGCTGCTGCTTTAATAGGGAAATCGATAGCTAGGCTAGTGTATTCAGTATCCACTACAGTCCTGAAGGACTCATCTGATCTCTGCTGTAAGGACAGCACCCCAAAAAGCCCTTTTTAGGGCTAGAACATCAGTCTGCTTTTTTTTTTTTCCTGTGTAATCTAATTGCAGTTGCCTGCCTGCCAGCGTGTGTGTCAGGCTCACAGCGTATACTGTGCCCACTTGCCCAGTGCCGCCACTCATATCTAGTGTAACAGTAGTGTACATTTAAAAAAAACAACACTTTTTTGACTGTGAAATAATAGCAGACAGCTGCCAGTACCCAAGATGGCCGCCAATAAGGCAGATGGGGAGGGTTAGAGAGCTGTTTTGGGGGGGGGATCAGGGAGGTTGGGGGCTAAGGGGGGATGCTACACCACAGCATATGTAAATATGCTAAAAAAATTAAAAAACAATTTAAAAACCTTTTATTTTAGTACTGGCAGACTTTCTGCCAGTACTTAAGATGGCGGGAACAATTGTGGGGTGGGGGAGGGAAGGGAGCTGTTTGGGAGGGATCAGGGGGTCTGATGTGTCAGGTGGGAGGCTGATCTCTACACTAAAGCTAAAATTAACCCTGCAAGCTCCCTACAAACTACCTAATTAACCCCTTCACTGCTAGCCATAATACACATGTGATGTGCAGCAGCATTTAGCGGCCTTCTAATTACCAGAAAGCAACGCCAAAGTCATATATGTTTCTATTTCTGAACAAAGGGGATCCCAGAGAAGCATTTACAACCATTTGTGCCATAATTGCACAAGCTGTTTGTAAATAATTTCAGTGAGAAACCTAAAATTGCGAAAAAATTAAAAACATTTTTAAATTTGATCGCATTTGGCGGTGAAATAGTGGCATGAAATATACCAAAATGGGCCTAGATCAATACACTACACTTAAGCTAAAATTAACTTTACAAGCTGCCTACATGCTCCCTAATTAACCCCTTCACTGCTGGGCATAAAACACGTGTGGTGCGCAGTGGCATTTAGCAGCCTTCTAAGCATTTGCAACCATTTATGCCATAATTGCATACGTTGTTTGTAAATAATTTCTGTGAGAAACAGAACGTTTGTGAAAAAGTGAACAATTTTTTTTTATTTGATCGCATTTGGCGGTGAAATGGTGGCATTAAATATACCAAAATGGGCCTAGATAAATACTTTGGGTTGTCTACTACACTACACTTAAGCTAAAATTAACTCTACAAGCTCCCTACATGCTCCCTAATTAACCCCTTCACTGCTGGGCATAAAACACGTGTGGTGCGCAGTGGCATTTAGCAGCCTTCTAATTACCAAAAAGCAACGCCAAAGCCATATAAGTCTGCTATAATGGCATGTCTGGCACACAGTGTTGGGGCAAGGGTCCATCTGACCACTGATACCTGGTCTGCAAAGCATGGTCAGGGCAGGTATATCACCTACACTGCGCACTGTGAAGCGGGCGTAACCCTTACACTACCTGATCGATACAACATCATACCTGATGTTTTAAAGCATGTTATTCCAAACAATTTAGGAATGTTAGGTGATTTATGCCCTTCATGGATTAAAACCAGACTCTGCATCAACTATGTAATTTTCTATGGGTGTTTTGCCATGGTGTGTGTCCGGCATGCCACAGTCCAGGTGTTAGTCCCCTTGAAACAACTTTTCCATCGCTATTGTGGCCAGAAAGAGTCCCTGTGGGTTTTAAAATTCGCCTGCCTATTGAAGTCTATGGCGGTTCGCCCGGTTCGCCGGTTCGCGAACCCAAAATTTTAGGTTCGCGACATCACTAGGAACACAATTCTTCTGAATTTTTTTTTAAAAATAATTATTTAGCACACAAGTTAAAAAGTTAGCCCCTTACAACAAAAATCAAGAGGACTTCATGACATTCTTATAAGTCCATCATAGGTTAGTGAACAACCTATCAGCAGTGGGTCATATGTAAACCAAAAGTTCTGATAGATACACTGAGGCTCACAGCTACTACGAGCCCTGTGATCAGGAAAATGTCCAGTATTCCAAATGAGGGCCCCTCTGAGACCCGGAGTGTTCATTACTGTGGTTAATCAGACTGCCACTCCACCATCAGTATACACAATGTAGCCAAAACTATGAGATGTGTGTATAAAAAATAAAGACATTTCTTTTATCAATTTTAAAACAAAAAGTAGCACAACATGGCAGAGTATCATAGCCAGCAGTAGTCTGATGAGTTTTGCACCCCCCCCCCTTTGTGGCGTTTATTCATAGACTATTTCCTGTAGTATAGCTAATTTAAACTAAAGCAAGGGTTAACCCTTATGTACACTAAAAGTGACATATATATTTCTGACATGCACATACCAATAGAAGTTTTGCTGTTTAGATATTGGCACAGAGTTTACAATCAAACATATAGCGCATGTAATACAGTACATAATTCAAACATGAGAATAATTTCTCAGACAATGTCATAGGTAATTTTACCCTAGTTGCTATTTATATATGGATGTTATCTAGTATCTAAGCCTCAAACTTCCAAACTTATTTAGAACATCTTGCTACTGTTTAAGCAAGAACTTTCTTTATATTCTAGTTATATGTTTGACACCCTAATGGAAACAAAAATAAATATGGCCAAAGGGATTTGAAACTGTTGGGGAGTATATTTTAGAGAAAAACACAGTAATTATAATTCCTATGGTCTTTTAGCTGTTAATAAAATAGCTAATGTCCCATTCCCTATTCATTCCAAGGTAAGAACGTGTTTGAGCTTTCAATATCCAGCATCCAAAATAATTCTTTCCTTTCTAGGATTTTGTTCCTGTCACCACCTCTAGGTGGCACTGTTGCCATGTCTATAACTGGAATTGACATATTGGATTTGTTGCAGAAATTTTCATAATTAAAATGATTCACCACTGCCAAATCTTTATTATAATGTTTATTATATCTAACATGCTCCCCAAATAATGTTCTAGATTCTCTTGTTGTTTTTGCAATATATTGACAATTGCACAGATTGCAGGTAAGTAGATACACTACAAACGTACTACTGCAATTTGCATAGAGGTCAATATGGTACTCTTTATTATTAGTGTTAGAAATGAAAGTGTCACCAATTTTAATATGGGCACAACTATTACAACCTCCACTGCCACATTTGTAATTCCCCTTCTTGGATAACACATTTTTTATTTTTTCTACATGGTATTTTTTTCTGAAAATATTTGCAGTGTTTAATTATTGGTTGTAAAGTCTCATCACCCTTCCATAAGTGGTTGGTTTTTTTTAGAATTTTTGTTATATCTTCAAATTAGATCTGATTTAGTGTTTCTTCTAAGGCAAATTAATTGGCCTCTTGTAATTGCCTGTATGAATTGTCTGTGAGGAAGAATTCTGTTCCCTGTCATAGGTTATAATCCTGTAAATCCCAGACCTAATTCATTGTCGTTTAGATAAGATAAGAAATTTTGAAAAGAGGTTTGGTCTAGTGGGTAGTTACAATAAAGAGCAGGTCATCTATATAAAGTAAGAAGAGTGCAATATTGTCAAACAAAGGATTTGTGCTAGTATAAATATAAGACAATTCTCACCAAGCCACAAATATGTTTGCAAAAGCAGGGGCAAATTTAGCCCCCATTGCCGTACCACGTATTTGTAGATACTACTCGTTGTTGAACATAAAGAAGTTATGGGATAATAGGAACCGTGACATGACTACGCCTGGCTATGATACTCTGTCATATTGTGCTACTTTTTGTTTTTAAATTGATACAATAAATGTCTTTATTTTTTTCTACACACACCTGGTCGTGTTGGCGATATTGTGTTTACTGATGCACACCAAAACTTCCCAAGCACCCTAGCAGTGATAATGTTTAACAGAAACATGTAAAATGTGCCTAATGGTATATGAATTACAGAGCTGTCAAATATCAATAGATAATTCCTTTAAAATAAATGTATTTAGTATTTTAAAGGATACACTGCCATAATCAGACAGACATATGCCTTACATTAGAGGATTACAAAAACATGGCTAAACTGAAATATCAGAATACAAACATAGAATTCTATTTATCCAGTATCAAACTGTCACCACTATGGTATAGTTTCTATTTCTGTTGTAAACAGTCTAAACTGCTGGTAAAAAATAAGTATCTCCATTAAAGTCTATGGAGCTATTTTATGTTACCACCAGTTTACACAGCTTACAAGAGCAAGCCTATGTTGTATGCAGTACTTACATAACATTGCAGGTAATAAAATACCAGCATCAAGAGTAAGGTAGGAAGATTATGAGCTAGTATACACTGCAATTGGAAATGAAATTATTATTATTTATTTATAAAGCGCCAACAAATTCTGCAGCGCTGTCCATGGGTGCAAAAATAAAAGTACAATGATGAAACAAAATTTTTAAGACCTAGGACAAAACATAGGACATAGGACAAAACAAATACAAGAGGAAAATGAGGGTCCAATTTCCAAAGGAACTTACAATCTAGAAGGGTAGGAGAGTGAGAAACAGGAGGTGGGGATGTTCACAATTTGTAGTAAAGAAAAAAAAAAAGTCAGTTTTGTTTTATTTTACTACCAGTTCACAAAGTTTGTACCTGGAATGTAAATTAGCCTCATATATTTATTGCCACATCTTTTGTTGAAGGTGATGCTTGTTCTCACTTGAAAGACAGGGAATGTATGACTGTACTTACTGAAAAGCACAACAGTTTTGAAATGCAGAAATTATTGCCATTTAATAATGTAAATATTAAAGGATTCTCTCTGATTTTTAGGACTTGCAGGCATAGGCATCCTGAGCTCTAAAAAAATGCAACCAATTTCACTGTTTCATTCACATTTATAGTTCTTTTATCTTCTGAACTAGTGGTTCCCAAAGTGCTCCGTACTGCAGCATGGGAAGTGGTAGGATTATCGGGGAAGGAGGAAGCGGCCACTGAAATTACCAAAAGGGGGCGCTAGTAGGCAAGCAGTGGAAGAGGATGCCAGTGGTTCCCTCCAAGCTCACTTAACATAATTTGTGGCAATTTATCCAGAATGTGTAAAGCAAAAGAACTTTCTTGTTTTGTATTTGAAGTTTTATTGCACTTTACTTCTGAGGCTCTTGCTTTTTTGTTATTTGGGGTTTATCAGCATTCTTTGTTTTAAAGGGACAGTCTACACCCGAATTTTTATTGCTTGAAAAGATAATCTCTTTATTACCCATTCCCTAGTTTTGCATAACCAACACTGTTATATTAATATACTTTTTACCTCTGTGATTACCTTGTATCTAAGCCTCTGCAAACTGCCCCCTTATTTCAGTTCTTTTGACAGACATACATTTTAGCCAATCAGATCGTGCTCACTGGAATTCCACGTGCTTGAGCACAGTGTTATCTATATGATAAACGTGAACTAACACCCTCTAGTGGTGAAAAACTGTCAAAATGCCCTGAGAGAAGAGGCGGTCTTCAAAAGCTTAGAAATTTGCATATGAACCTCCTAGGTTTAGCTTTCAACTAAGAATACCAAGAGAACAAAGCAAAATTGGTGATAAAAGTAAATTGGAAAATTGTTTAAAATTACATTCTCTATCTGAATCATGAAAGTTTATTTTGGACTAGACTGTCCCTTTAACAGCATTGTATATTAGCATGTATTGTTAACATTAACTGTAGAGTTCAGAATTATTGTGTAGCAGCAGGAAACACAGCAAAGGCCTGTTGTGCTTGCCTGGAGTTGTCTGTTGATGCTTTTCCAGTATTCTGTCTGTTGTCATTGGAAATAACCTTTGTGGTGTGAGCTACTTAACACTTTGGTAAAAAGAATGCACTTTCCATAAAGTTTATTTATTCTGCAGAAAAACAAGGCTCTGAATGTGGCATTTCAAGACTGTTGCTAAGTTAGATGAAAAAACACTTTGTAAAACTGGTATCATTTTTTTTAGGTATTATGATTATGTGCACTTTTTATATTTATCTTATATTATTAAATGTTTATGAATTTTTTATTTTCATAGCATTAGTTTCTTTATTATTTATGAATATTTTTATTCTTCTTATTAGCACTCTTATTCTCCTTAAATATCAGTCATATAGTCTTTTATATTTAGCTTTATTTACCACCACAGATCCTGGCTTTTGTCAGCTCCTTATTTTGGGACTGGACAGTCTTAATTCTTTTCACTTCATTAATCCTATCCACCACAGTAACAGTTTTCTGAAGAGCAAAGTAATTACTAAAGGCCAGATTACGAGGCGATATCATTTTTGCGTTAATTTGTGCACAAGTTAAATTGTGCTCCTATTATAAGTCAAAAGTAAATGTGATCACTTGAGCGTAATTCAAGTTAACAATCATTGTGTTAGTGCATACTCAGAGCTCTAGCGGGGAAAAAAAGTCTCACAAAACACCTAAAAATACATTACAAAGTAATAAAGATGGATATGTATATATGTGTGTGTGTGTATATATATATATATATATATATATATATATATATATATATATATATAATGTGTGTGCATATGTATTTTTTTGTGTATATATGTATTTGAATACATATGAATACATATATACACATATATAGACAGGCATATATGTAAAATGGAGCATTTTACAGTAAAGTAGATCTAAACATGAAAAAACATATATGCCCACTTGACCCTATTCCTTCACGACTTATTCCCCCTCACTAACCCCTACCCTAACTCATCTCTTTAACCAATCCCTCACTGCTGGCACATTTCCTGACACATTCAAGCATGCGTCAATCATACCAATCCTAAAAAAAGCCCTCGCTTGACCCCTCCACGCCTTCTAACTATCGACCAGTCTCCTTACTTCCCTTTGCTTCAAAATTATTGGAATGACTAGTCTATAATCGGCTAACTCAATTTCTCACAACTAACTCCTTACTTGATCCACTACACTCTGGTTTCCGCCCTAAACACTCAACAGAAACCGCTCTTGCTAAAGTAGCAAATGACCTGTTATCAGCCAAAGCAAAAGGCCATTACTCATTACTAATTCTTCTTGACCTGTCCGCAGCTTTTGACACAGTTGACCATCCTCTCCTCCTAAAAATACTACATTCATTTGGCATCCGAGACACAGCCCTCTCCTGGTTTGCATCATATCTTTAAAACCGCTCGTTTACAGTTTCCTTTAACAACATATCTTGTGATCCTATGCCTCTCTCAGTTGGAGTACCGCAAGGCTCTGTCTTGGGTCCCTTGCTTTTCTCTCTTCATACATCCTGCCTTGGAAAACTTATAGCCTCCTTTGGATTCCAGTACCACCTATATGCTGATGATACCCAAATCTATCTTTCCTCTCCTGATATCTCTCCCTCTTTACTCAACCAGATTTATGACTGCCTCTCTGCAATTTTCTCTTGGATGTCTTCACACTACCTCCAACTCAATCTGTCCAAAACTGAGCTGCTTCTTATTCCCCCCTCTTCGAGACATCCGACACCTGACATTTCTCTGATGGTTGGAGACACTATTCTCAACTAGTGATGTCCCGAACTGTTCGCCCGCGAACGGTTCACAGCGAACAAGCTTGTTCGCGTTTGCGTTTGTGGGCGAACACATGGCGATGTTCTATCCGCCCCTATGTGTCATCATTGTGGAAACTTTGACCCTTTATGTCACAGCCGCCTGACACATTAGAGCCAATCAACATCAGACACTCCCTCACAGACAATCCCAGCTACTCAGAATCCGCCATTTTAGACTCATAACAACCTTGCTTTTTTAATGAGAGGACATGTTGTGTTTTTGCTCCTGACATTAATAGGAAAAACATAGCTAGGCTAGTGTATTTACAGTCCAGAAGGACTCCACTCATCTCTGCTGCAAGCACAGCACCCCAAAAAGCCCTTTTTAGGGCTATATTTCGTGCCGTTTTTTTTTTTGTTTTTTGTTTTTTTTTTATTAGCATTTGCCTGGCTTTCAGCTGTGTGTTTAAGGCTCACAGCATATGCTGTGACTACTGCCACCACTGATATCTCCCTAACAACATTAGTTTAAATTTAACTAACCCAAAAATTTAATTATTTTTCTAGTGTCATTTTTTTTTCATTTTCTATCAGGCCAGTGTCACACAGCATATACTCTGGTTCATTGCTCTGTGCCAGCCAGGAGCCACCAGTGTTAATATCCGTTTATAACATTATTTTAAATTTAAAAAAAAAAAAAAAAAAATATTTTGCTAGTGTAATCTAATTAAATTTACTATCATGCGTGTGTCTGTCAGGCTCACTCAGCATTAATATACCTCTTTTTTTTCAGTCTTTTGGTTAATTGGTCTGTGCCAGGCAGCCACCCACCACTCATATCTATTCTTCTTCACCTTAATTTTAATATATAAAAAAAAAAAAGTTTAAATTTGTTTGCTAGTGTAATCTAATATAATTTTCTATCCAGCCTGTGTGTTTTGCTGACATAGAGAGCCTACTGTGTTTACTTGCTACCCTCCCTAGTCTATGAGCCACGACTCATATGTGTTTAACCTTTTTTTAATTCCCCCCCCCAAAAAGTAATTTCAATCATTTTTCTAGTGTAATCTAATAGTATTTTCTATCAGGCGTGTGTGTATCCGACTTACAGAGCCTACTGTTTTTAATAGCTGCCCTTCCAAGGCTATCAGCCACGACTCATGTATGTGCTTAACCTTTTTCTTAAAATTTCCAAAAAAAAGTCTTTAAATCATTATGCTAGTGTAATCTAATTGTATTTTCTATCAGGCCTGTGTCTAACTGTCTATCTGACTTACACAGCATACTGTTGTTATAATTGCTGCTCTACGTAGCAGCCAGCCAGTGCGACCACTCATAGAGTCATATGTGCATTGCACTTCTTAACATAATTTTAATATTAAAATCTAAAATTTTAAAATATTTTGCTAGTGTAATCTAACTTAATTTTCTATCAGTCCTGTGTTTTTTGTCACTTACACAGCATACTGTGTTAAATTGCTGCCCTACCTACCATCCACGACTCATATCTGCCAGCCTGTCTGCCAGGCCCAAGTTGCCAATTAGTGGCACCAATCACAATTCTTGTAACAGTAATTAAAAAAAAAAATCATAATTTTTTGGACTGCAAATATTCAGTCTCCTAGTGCCATTGAATTTCATTTACATCCTGCCTGCCACTGCCAGCCTTTTGTGCCAGGCCATCTAGCCAACTATTTACACCAATCATAATTGTTGTCACAGACAGTATAGTTATTAATTTAAATAAAAACATTTTTAGTGTTGATCTTAATCCTCAGTTTGCTCGTGCCCTAGAATTGCACTTTTCTACAGCCTTCCAAGCCTGTGTGCCAGGTCTACTTAAAAAATATTTACACCAATCATATTTGTTGTGACAGTATTCTAATAATTAAAATTTTTGGTAATAGTTGTTGTGATTTGAATCCTCAGTTTGCTGGTGCCATTGAATAGCACTTTCCTCCTGCCTTGCAGCCTGCTGTGAGCCAGGCCCACCTAGCCAATTGTTGTCAGCAATCATATTTCTGTTAACAGTATTGCAAAAATTGTCAATCATCACTGTTTAGACTGTCAGTAATCAGTCTCCTAGTGTCCTTGAATTGCATCTACCTCCTGCCTGCCATCCTTTTGTGCCAGGCCGTCTTGCCAACTATTTACACCAATCCTAATTTTTTGTCACAGTATAGTTACAGTATAATAAGAACTGTACTATCAAAATACAGACAATGAAGGGCCTATGAAGACTGAGCAAAGGTTGGATTGTAGTATTTTGTTCGGCTAATCATGATGGCCATGTAGACCACCCGTAACAGGGATGAAAGTGCTAAGAATAGTACTAATTGAAACAACCGAGTTAGCCATGGGTGTTAGTCTAAGACCACTCAGCTTTTTTTTGGGTTTGGGTGCAGCTAATCATGAAGGCCAGATAGACCTGCCACCATTTGGTGTTGTAACAGGTATTAAACTGCAAAGAACAGTACTACTTAACACAACCGACTTACCATGGGTCCCAGAGCATATGTTTGGTTGTTATATTTTGTAAGGGTAATCATGCAGGCCATATAGACCTCCATCAATAGGGTGAGTATGAGTAACAGCTATTAAAATGCAAAGGACATTACTAATTAACACAACATAGTTACCATGGGTCGCATACCAAGAGCAGATGTCTTATTATATTTTGTATGTGAATCATCCAGGCCGTATAGACCTCACCAAATAGGGGGAGTTACAGAGATTAAAGTGCTAAGAATGGTAGTACTTAAAACACAACCTAGTTAAAATAGGTAGCAGACCGCATGTCTTATTATTATAATTTTTCAGGGTAATCTGGCAGGCCTATAGAACACCCCCGATAGGAGGGGGGGAACAGGGATTAAAGTGCTAAGAAAAGTACTAATTAACACAAGCTAGTTGGGTCCAAGAACGCATGTTTAATTATTAGACTTTATTAGGGTAATTATATATCTAACAAATATATCTATTTCTCTTCTATCGATTCTATCTAACTATCAATCTATGTATATCTATCTATCTATCCTATCTATCAATCTATCTTCTGTCCGGGATGTTTTGAGACAGCCACTTTGGGAATGTTAGTTGATTTAGACCCATTATGGCTTAAAAGCAGACTCTGCATAAACTATGTAATTTTCCATGGGAGTTTTGCCAGGGATCCCCATCCAGCATGCGACAGTCCAGGTGTTAGTACCCTTGAAACAACTTTTCCATCAGTATTGTGGCCAGAAAGAGTCCTTGTAGGTTTTAAAGTTCGCCTGCCTATTGAATTCAATGGCGGTTCGCGCAGAAAATTTTAGGTTCGCGACATCACTTTTCTCAACACCTCACCCCAGGTCCGCTGCCTTGGGGTCACACTAGACTCAGAACTCACATTCATCCCACATATACAAACGCTTACCAAATCCTGCCGTTCCCACCTACGCAACATTTCCAGAATTCGTCCCTTCCTTACTCAAAATACTACAAAAATACTTATTCATTCCCTCATCCTGTCACGCATTGATTATTGCAATCTACTCTTAAATGGCCTTCCAAAACACCGCCTCTCCTCCCTCCAATCTATTATGAATGCTTCTGCTAGACTCATCCACCTAAGTCGACGATCTATATCAGCTGCTCCGCTCTGCCTGTCTCTACACTGGTTACCCATACACTCCAGAATACAATTTAAAGTATTAGCCCTAACCTACAAAGCACTCAACAGTTTAACTCCCAAATATATTTCCTCTCTCATTGTGAAATACTCCCCATCCCGTCCTCTTCGATCAACCTCTGACCTACGTCTCTACACTCCTGTTATCTCTACATCTCACTCCCGCCTCCAAGACTTCGCATGTGCTGCTCCTGTCCTCTGGAACTCTCTACCCCGCTCCATCAGACTGTCTCCAACCTTGTATAGCTTCAGAAGATCCTTGAAAACCCATCTATTCAGAGAGGCTTACCATCTCTCCTCCATCCCGCATCCGAACCAAGCTAATACATGTACATGAACTGCCTGACTCATTGCTGCAAATACAACTGATGTAACAAGCTACCCCAACCTTATGTCTCTGCAACCTAAACCTATAGACTGTGAGCTCTCCGGAGCAGGGCCCTCTTCCTCCTGTGCTAGATTTGTTTAGTCTTGTTATGTTTTGTATTGTATCACAAATCTTTGTCATTGTATACCCCTATCATTGTACCCAGCGCTACGGAATTTGGCGGCGCTATACAAATAAATGATAATAATAATAATAATAATATGCAATATTCATATTCAATAAAGGTTTTAACTGTTTACTGATAGGCTTTGTTGAATAAATAGCAATGCAGATGGGTAAGTCAATCACACAAGGCATTTATATGCAGCCACCAATCAGCAGCTATTGAGCCTATCTAAATATGCTTTTCACCACAGGATATCAAGAGAATGAAGCAAATTAGATAACAGAAGTAAATTGGAAAGTTGTTTAAAATTGTATTCTCTATCTGAATCATGAAATAAATTATTTGGGTTTCATGCCCCTTTAACTATGTACTTAACCCCTATGTAGGGGTCAAATGCATGAGAACATTATCTTTTTGCACATGTATATTGTTTTAAGTAAGATATTTCATGTGACTGAAACAATTCATCTATAATAACTAACCATAGAACATGCACATAATGGCCTATACCTCTGATACTATGTTGATTAAAAAGATATAAATCCCTTATCATTGACATAATTGTACTATATATCAAAATGGTTTACAGTTAACTGTCTATGATTTGAGTCCTCACATTCACCTAGATTACTAGTTTTGTGCTAAACAGGGTGCGAAAATAACGCCAACAAATTTGCGTTATTACACTCCCCATTGCGCTGGCATTACGAGTTACTGAAAAGCCTCCTTGCGCTGTGCGTTATGGTGGTTTAAGCTTCATACCGCACAAAAGCCAAGGCCTGACTTGACGTGCTCGTGCACGCTTTTCCCCATGGACATCAATGGGGAGAGAGTGTTATAAAAAAAAACTAACACCTGCAATTGCGGAATGGAGATCACCGTAACGCAACCCCATTGATGTCTATGGGGAAAAGAAAGTTACGTTTAAACCGAACACCCTAAAGTTTTTTTTTTTTTATTGCACAGGTAAGTTTTTATTTATTTTAAGATAGTTACATTGTAATTTTTTTTTTTTAAGTGTTTTTATTAAGGCAAAAAAAAACCAAAGGTAACAATCAAGGAAGGAAGGGTAACATCTCCATAGTAATAGTACAGTTCAATAGTCTCATACAGTAATACAACATTAAGCAAAACGTTAATTGAGGCAAAGTATCACCCTTAATCTATGCCTCTTTTTGTGATGTTAAAACACTCTGGCGTCTTCAATATATTAGAGATCCGCTCATGGGATCTGGTGACTAGGGCCAATCTGAAGACATCTTCAAGAATTCGGAGAGTCCTCATCATAAGCTAGCTTGTTTTTTGGTATGGATTCATAATGTCCCCTAGCCAAACAGGTCCAATCAAGGGACCAGTGACTGCATTGAACCATTGTTACCATTGAGGACATGGTGATGAAGTTAATAATAAAAAAAACAGTTTCAGTGTATATACATTATAGGCAAACTTTGAGTTAAGCATACATACATACATACAAATAAAAGTACAAAAAAATTGTATCAAAATTACTCTACCAGCTGGTATCAGTGATGTACCAGAACAGATCTCAGTTGCCACTATAAGGATAGATTGACATTCGTACTGAACATTGATAGAAACTTGAACATTAGCGAAACTATAGTTCCAAAAAATCTTTGATAAACCAAAATACAATAAACAAAGGAGAATTTCCTGTATTAGGGCCCGAAGAACCTTTTCACATGAATGCAGGGGGAAACTTAGCCCTAGGTCTTCAGACTAGGTAGAGACTGCTTAACTCTACCAGAAAGGAGTGCGGAGGAGAAAGTATTCATCCCTACCGCACAAGAGTGGCGGGGGCGGAAGATAGACCAGTAATAATTTACTCCAACATTGCTGGTTAGCATACTCAACAGTTATATAAGCTCTAGTATTAAGGATAGAATAATAAAGAGGTTTCAAATACAGCCAGATCCCAAGGGATCACATGATGCATGGTAATCTATCCGCAGTGCGCATTAATAGTTATAGAGAAGTGTATATTTTGAACATAATTTGATAAAGAGAAAAACCAGATGTCTGAATTTACTTATTGTCTGGTGTAGGGCACCATAGTGGGGGTTATGTCTTCTAGATTTACTATTGGGGACATAGGATTAAACTTTAACAGTGTTTAGCAGGTGTGCACAAATCCAAACAACCAGATAGCAACATCATGTAGAGCAATATGTACTGAAAAAATGGCATTATTAATAGTTAGGCATAATACATCCTAGTCACCCAGCAAAAGGACTGCAGCATAATATGGAGCTGTAGTCTTATAGGAGTAGCAGCCAACAGCCCCCTAAATGGATCAGACACATGAGCTAAAGTAATATACATCTTATATATAGGTAAATGACCATCAGAACTAGATCGTAAATACAGGGAGATATTAGTGTAGGGGTCAGCTGGGGATGCAGAATGCACATCCCTTGGTTACAGATCAGCAGAAAGCAATCGCCATTTCAAGCCCCCTTTGCACAGAGTATCCTATTATACTATCCAGAGCACATTAAAATGGCGGTATTTAAAATAAACAATTCATAACAGACACACAGCAAACATAAAGAAAACAGGAGGAATACACAGTACACTGTACCAGGAGTATAGCAGGACACAGAATGTTCACTAAACGTCTATATTGCAAGTCCATTCATATATATCCACCCTTTACGATGCATGTGTAAAGCAAAGCTTTCCCAATCAACAAGTAGCTGTCGCAATCATCTGCATCAGGGTGATACAGAAAACAGTCCCACAGTGTCTCTCAGCATCAACATTCTGGAGCCCAGGAATCAGCACCACTACCCCACACCAACCCTCTCGGCTATGACGACCATGATTGTGGGGCAGGCACCAATATAGTCCGTAATGTACTGAGTGTGCACGGAGGCGACCACTGCATATGAGGTGTTAGTGACTAGGGAGGTGTGTTGCAAGCCTATCGTCTCCCCCATACACACCCCAGGCAGGTCCAGACAGCAGTTCAGGGAACCCGTCACATCTCCCCAGTTAACCATCCAGGTATCTCCCCAGGCATCTTCCTCCTCAGAGCTAATCTGCCGCCAGGCATCCCACGGCACAAAGGGACTCACTGCCGCCGCCGGGCTACATCTCCGAGGGGACGGATCAGCAGGGGGCTGCGACTTGCACGGCTGTTCTCGAAGGTACATGAGCTCCCTTCTCCCCCCCTCATATGTTATCAGTAAATGAGTGGATGCGTGGGAAGAAGGTCCTGTAGGGATCGTCTTTAGAGTCGGTGTTGCGCCTGCTGCTTTCCTGCTCCTCAGGTCGTCTCTCACTTTGTTCACCGACTCAATAATGGTGTCTATTCTCTCGCAGAATGTCTTCTCAAGTTCCTCCATGTAGGTCTGAAACACATTATAAATCTCCTCCATGGCAAAGGATCTATCGTAGTGCGCAGCTCAGAATCCACTTATCTGCCGCAGTATATTTATAGATGTATGTTTCTTCTGTAGTAGGCCACAGCCACGGTCTTTCCCACTACTTTACCAATGGTGTTTAGGAGGAGACTGCTATGAACTACTTTACAGTCTTGTGGGTGCTATTGCTGGTATCCCGGAGCTCTCCTGGCCACTTAGTAATAGTTTTCAAGCCTTCTTATTTAGTTTAAATAGAAAAATGCTATCAGTTTTTAGCAGAGCTCTGATCTTGTGCGACTGCTCTGCACTGCAGTTGGCTCCGCCCCCTACATTGTAATTTTAATTTAAAGTTAGGGGGGTGTTAGGTTTAGGGCTTAATAGTTTAATTTAGTGTTTTGTGATGTGGGGGGCCGGCGGTTTAGGGGTTAATATGTTTAGTTGAATAGTTACAATGTGGGGGGCTGGAGGTTTAGGGGTTAATAGGTTTAGTTTATTAGTTGCGATTTGAGGGGCTGGAGGTTATGGGGTTAATACTTTATTATAGTATTTTGTGATGGGGGAGGCGGTTTAAGGGTTAATAGGTTTATTTAGGTGTCAGCGATGTCGGGGAGCGACGGATTAGGGGTTAATAACTTGTATTAGTGTCGGCTATGTCGGGGAGCAGTGGTTTAGGGGTTAATAGGTTTATATAATGTCAGCGATGCCAGGGGGCAGCGGATTAGGAGTTAATAGGTTTATACCGTGTTGGCGATGTTGGGGGTGGAGGATTAGGGGTTAATAGGTTTATTTAATAGTCGCAATGTGGGTGGGTGGGTGGCAGATTAGGGGTTAAAAAGTTTAATATAGTGTTTGCAATGTGGGAGGGCGGCGGTTTAGGGATTAATAGGTAGTTTATGGGTGTTAGTGTACTTTGTAACGCTTTAGTTATGAGTTTTGTGAAACATTTTTGTTACACAAAATCCATAACTACTGGTCTCAGATGGCGGTATGGATCGTGTCGGTAAAGGCTGTAATGCAAGCATTTTAGCTGGACCGCACAACCTGTGATACAGGTGCTATGAAAATCCTGCACTCAAACGTCATTTTTTTGAGTGCGGAATGGACGTTGCGTTACAGGCTAAAATGCTTGTGGTATAGCTATATCGCTGCGACTCGTAATATGCATTCCAGGCCATTCCACACGCAATGGCCAATTTTTCAGCGGTAGAGCTGTACCGCAAAACCCGTGATCTAGCAGATAGTTATCTGTATACATCATGCCCTGGTGATTTATATTAAATCTGGAACCAGCTGAAACAACATATTCAATTAGAGATCACAAAGTAATTAAATATCTACAACCACATGTAAGAGATTGGAGCATAAATATTGTTAAAATTATATATATTTGCTCAGTTACGTATAATAACTAAAGCAATCATGGCAGACATAGTGATAAGGAATTATATACCAATTTTAGAGATTATTGTTGATACTAATTGTTTATTTTAAATGCTTTTTTTAATCTCCATTTCTAATGTATAGTCATAATATTTCTTGCATGTCAAAGTTATCTAAATTTATAGTAAAATGAACAAGAAGTATCAGTTGCTTGTTATCTTATCAAGGAGGTCTATTCCAATCCATTAAAATTCTTGCTCAGTCGAATGTCTTTTTGCTGGGTTTCCAAATTCAAAGCCATTCCAGTACGTGTGATTTAATAGCACTCACTATACCTTGCATGGGGATAAATGTACAACTTTATTCCGATCCATCCATTTGTCAAGCACATTTTGTAGAAATATTATATTATTTAAAATACTACAGCCTTAAACACTTGAAAACTCTATTTGTTCTACTTTAAGTGATATAAGTGACATATTTTGGCTGTTGGCATGACTTTTTGTTTCCAGTAAAAATCCATATTTTTTTTTTCAAGTAAAAAAAAAACGTTTTAGCACATGCTCAGTTCACTTTTTTTTGGTTTGATAAAATATGATATATAGTTCAAATCACACCAATCGGCAAGCACTACCCAGGTGCTGAATCATGAAAGCAAAAATGTGGGTTTCATATCCCTTTAAAGGGACACTGAACCCAATTTTTTTCTTTCATGATTCAGATAGAGCATGCAATTTTAAGCAACTTTCTAATTTACTCTTATTAACAAATTTTCTTCATTCTCTTGCTGTCTTTATTTGAAGAAGAAGGCATCTAAGCTAAGGAGCCAGCCAATTTTTGGTTCAGACCCTAGACAGCACTTGTTTATTGGTGGGTGAATTTATCCACCAATCAGCAAGAACAACCCAGGTTGTTCACCAAAAATGGGCCGGCATCTAAACTTACATTCCTGCTTTTCAAATAAATATGCCAAGAGAATGAAGAAAATTTGATAATAGGAGTAAATTAGAAAGTTGCTTAAAATTGCATGCTCTAGAGTGAGGACCCATGATAAAATATATTTAGAGCTATCTCATAGGATATGTGTAACATAGCATTAAATATCCTTCCCCGATTGTTGAAGGACAATAACCTTGAAAAGTTTTTTGTTAGGCAGTTTGCCAAGGTCTTCTTTTGTTATATAAAATTCCCAACAATGTAGCAATAAATCTAAGAGAAGAAAGTTCAGGCTAATTATTCAATTAATAAAAATTGTAATATTAGAGTACTTTCCTTTTTTGTTATTTGTACATTCATTGGAATAGTTAGACGCTAATGTTGTAATGCGCTATATTTTTTATTCTTTCCTTAAGGCTTTTCTCCTAGTATGTACTATCGCTAATCATGTTACATTGTTGATATAAAACATTAATAAAAAAAAAATAATAAAAATTGCATGCTCTATCTGAATCACGAAAGAAAAAAATGTGGGTTCAGTGTCCCTTTAAGTGAAAACAAAAATCAATACTGAATTAACTAACGTGATTTACTTACTCTTTGGTTTTGCATTTTTTGCTTCAATTGTTCAAATATATTTTATTTATTTAAATGTATATAACATTGCTTTACAAGCTATTCTTGTTCTTGAGTAAAGAAAAACATTTACTTTGAATCCTGAAAAAGAATAATCAAAGCAATGGTGCCACCTACTGTCGAAAAAGATTACTGCTACACTTATTTTGTTGCAGTTTAATCTAATAAATAGACCTAGATGATACCTAGATGTGACAGGTGTCCAGTATTTCACTTGACAGTCAAGTATTTAACCACATTTTCCCGTTAAATATACACAGAATGAATTGCGTCTGATATGGTTATGTTGTTTGCCGGGACTCCAGTTTCACAGGTCGCATCTGAGGTGCAATATGGGCTGCCACCTGTCCGTGAATGAAATGGACACTTTAGATTTAATTTGTGTGTCCAGGTTTGAAGCTGAGTCAGGCCCAGACATCCAAATGTCCAGGTTTGTTGGGAAACAGATACAGCCAAAAGGTGACAATGTGGATTTGTAACATACTGCACATGACTACACTTTATTCTCTCTTGTTTGGGAGTGTATCTGAGTGTGTGAGTGTGTCTGACTTTGTGTTTATCAGCGTATTTCTGTGTGTGTGAGTCTGTGTGTGAAAGATTGAGGGTATTTGTGTGTGTGAAAGAGAGAATGTGTGTGTGAGAGTGTGAGTGTGAAAGAGTGTGTGTGTGTGAGTGTCTCTGTGTGTGTGAGAGAGATAATGTGCTTTTGTGTATCTTGGACGATGGTTTGAAGAATGGGCATTTTGATCAGAATACTTTTGAGTTCCTGAATGTTGAGAACCCAGTAGCGCCCATTTTCCACCATTTGCCTAAGATACACAAATCACTGACTAACGTCAAGGGATGTCCCATAGCTAGTGGGATAGGTTCTTTGTCAGAGCATGTATCTCAGTGGTTGGACAGTATCCTCCAGCCATTTGTTACATCTCTGCATAGCCACTTACATTAATTTAATGGAAGACATAAAATGGGAATCTGAAACTTTCAAATGGGCCACCATAGACGTGGTGGCCCTGTATTTGTCCATTCCCCATAAGGAGGGTTTAAAAGTGATTGCATTTTTCCTCAAATATCACTCTGACTATACTGAGGAGTTTCAACAATATATATTAAGGATAACTAAATATTTACTTACTCAAAATTACTTTAATTTTGGGGGTGGACAGCAATGGGGGCCAAATTTGCCCCCTCCTACACCAACCTCTTTATGGGTTGGTGGGAGCTGTCCCAGACGAAAGTCTGATTTCCACTAATCCCTCTCTGGTCATTCAGCAGTTCTGTGAGGGCATCTGGCAAACCTTATGAGAAAAAATAAAAATGTAGAATTCTAGACCTAGGTTTTAAATTAAAAATGTGTTATTAAAAAAATTAAAGTTAGAATTGTAATTATTTTAAACAGTTTGTATCATTACCCTTTATGCAGAAAGTAAAAAAGTTAAATATGTAACTATAACATATTAGATATATTTTAAACAGTACAAAATTATTATTTCTGAGAATTGCTAGCATTTTTGAAAATTAATGAATTCATTCTCTTTTTTAGGATACCCTAGTTGTATATTTTATCAGTACGGTTCCCTGCTCTAAAGCAAAAAATGACTGGATGACTACAAAGTGGCCTGATTGATGCAATATAATTGGGGCATTAATTAAGCCCCGGACCAGACACCTGATTGCTGACCTTCACAGCGAGATGCCCATATCAGACCCTAGTTTAAAGGGACATAAAACCCATTTTTTTCTATTATGATTCAGATAAAACATAAAATTTTAAACAAATTTTAAATGTACTTCTATTATCAAATTTTCTTTGTTTACTTGTTATCATTTGTTGAAAAGCAGGAATGTAATTTCAAGAGCACATGAACATGTTTTCCTCACTATATGGCAGCCGTTTTGCAACAATGCTATACATTAGCAAGAGCTTTGGATGGCAGCACTATTTCCTGTCGTGTAGTGCCACAGACATGTGCACACTACCTATCTAGATATCCCTTCAACAAAGAATAACATAAGAATGAAGCAAATTTGATAATAGAAGTGAATTGGATTTTTTTTTAATTGTATTCTCTATTTGAATCATGAAAAAAAAAATGGGTTTCATGGTCCTTTTAAACACAGCTCTAATGTCCTCAGACCCCACATCTCTGCAGTCCCCTAAAACATGCACTAGAGAATAGTGATGTCGAAAACCTAAAATTTTCGGTTCGCGAACGGCGGACTCGATCTTCCGGTATTGACTTCAATAGGCAGGCGAACTTTAAAACCTACAAGGACTGTTTCTGGCCACAATAGTGATGGAAAAGTTGTTTCAAGGGTACTAACACCTGGACTGTTGCATGCTGGAGGGGGATCCATGGCAAAACTCCCATGGCAAATTACATAGTTTATGCAGAGTCTGCTTTTAACCCATAATGGGCCTAAATCAACTAACATTCCCAAATTGTTTGCAATACTGTTACAAGAATTATGATTGGTTCCACTAATTGGCTAGTTGGGCCTGGAAAACACGCTGGCAGGCAGTAGGAAAGTGCAATTCAATTGCACGAGCAAACTGAGGAATCACAAGCGATCAATTTGGAATTTTAAAGATTAACAATACTTTTACAACAACTAGGATTGGTGGCACTAATTGGCTAATTTTTGCCTGGCACACAGGCTGCCAGGCAGGAGGAAACTGCAATTCAATGGCACTAGTAGACTGAATATTTGCAGTACAAAAAATTATGATTTGTAATTTTTTTTGATACTGTTACAAGAATTATGATTGGTGCCACTAATTGGCTAGTTGGGCCTGGCACACAGACTGGCAGATATGAGTCGTGGATGGTAGTTAGGGCAGCAATTTAACACAGTATGCTGTGTAAGTGACAAAAACACAGGCCTGATAGAAAATTAAGTTAGATTACACTAGCAAAATATTTAAAAATTTTAGATTTTAATATTAAAATTATGTTAAGAAGTGCAATGCACATATGAGTGGTCGCACTGGCTGGCTGCTACGTAGGGCAGCAATTAACAACAGTATGCTGTGTAAGTCAGATAGACAGTTAGACACAGGCCTGATAGAAAATAAAATTAGATTACACTAGCATAATGATTTAAATACTTTTTTGGGGGAATTTTAAGAAAAAGGTTAAGCACATACATATGAGTCGTGGCTGATAGCCTTGGAAGGGCAGCTATTAAAAACAGTAGGCTCTGTAAGTCAGATACACACACGCCTGATAGAAAATACTATTAGATTATACTAGAAAAATGATTTAAATTATTTTTTTTGGGGGGGGGAATTAAAAAAAGGTTAAACACATATGAGTTGTGGCTCATAGACTAGGGAGGGCAGCAAGTAAACACAGTAGGATCTGTATGTCAGCAAAACACACAGGCCTGATAGAAAATTATATTAGATTACACTATCAAACAAATGTAAACTTTTTTTTATATATATATATTTAAATTAAGGTGAAGAAGATATGAGTGGTGGGTGGCTGCCTGGCACAGACCAATTAACCAAAAGACTGAAAAAAAATGAGGTATATTAATGCTGAGTGAGCCTGACAGACACAGGCCTGATAGTAAATGTAATTAGATTACACTAGAAAAATGATTTAAATAAAAAAAATTTTTTAAAATAATGTTATAAACGGATATTAACACTGGTGGCTGGCACAGAGCAATGAACCAGAGTATATGCTGTGTGACACAGGCCTGATAGAAAATGAAAAAAAATGACACTAGCAAAATAATTAAAATTTTTGGTTAGTTAAATTTAAACTAATGTTGTTAGGGAGATATCAGTGGTGGCAGTAATCACAGCATATGCTGTGAGCCTTAAACACACAGGCTGAAAGCCAGGCAAATGCTAATAAAAAAAATATGAAAAAAAAAAAAAAACGGCACGAAATATAGCCCTAAAAAGGGCTTTTTGGGGTGCTGTGCTTGCAGCAGAGATGAGTGGAGTCCTTCTGGACTGTAAATACACTAGCCTAGCTATGTTTTTCCTATTAATGTCAGGAGCAAAAACACAACACGTCCTCTCATTAAGAAAGCAAGGTCGCTATGAGTCTAAAATGGCGGATTCCGAGTAGCTGGGAGGGTCTGTGAGGGAGTGTCTGATGTTAATTGGCTCTAATGTGTCAGGCGGCTGTGACATACAGGGTCAAAGTTTCCTCTATGATGACACATAGGGGCGGATCGAACATCGCCATGTGTTCGCCCACAAACGCGAACAAGCTATGTTCGCTGTGAACCGTTCGGGACATCACTACTAGAGAATAGCTCTCCACTGTTTTGTAAAACAACGTTCTATATTAGACTAATCTACATTTTGGCACGCACAACATCTGCTGTATAATGAGGTTGAGTCTTACTACATATTTTCACAAATGCTGGGTATTTGGCACAAAATTCCTAACATCCCTATTGATGTCATCAATAGCTTTTCAATATTATACAATTCATTACAATAGATCCTCTGAAGGCTGCCATATGGTGTGTGTGACAATAAACCTCATGAACGCTATGTATCTTGTTGTAATGTAGCAGACAAAATTGCAGAGTTCACTATGTTGCAGATAAAAGCCTAGAATCAAAAGGATCAGCTGCAAAATGAATTTATTTTTAAACAAAAGAAAAAATGCAGAAACCTGATAATGTCAGAATTTGTACCTGCGCCCTTATAATGAGTCAGATTACATTATATTCAGCATAGTTACATCTACCTATTAACCTATTAGCTCTTGATGCATAGAATGAGTTCCACTGAGAAAGACACTGGCATCGCTAAATTACCTTCAAAACATTACATAACAAAGAATTAAAGGGACAGGAAACCCTGAAATTCTCTCTCATGATTTTGGATAGAACATACAATATTTAACAACTTTCCAATTTACTCCTTATTATCAAATTTGCTTCAGTATCTCGTCATCAAGCTGAGCACACCTAGTTAACCAATCACAAAAGACAAATGTGTGCAGTCACCAATCAGCAGCTAATTCCTACTAGTGTAGGATATGTGCATATTCTTTTTCAACAAGGGATACCAAGAGAACGAAGCACATTTGAAAATAGAAGTTAATTTAAAAGTGTCTTAAAATGACATGCTCTATCTGAATCATGCAAGTTTAATTTGGACTTTCCTATTCCTTTAAAGAAAAAAAAAAAAAGAAAAAACACTATATCAGGGCTCGATAAACCCAGGAGCCAGGGAGCCTCTGGCTCCTAGCATTTTACCTCTGGCTCCTAACTTTTTCTGTTATTCTCCATACAGTATATCTATATATAAATGCCTGGTTCCTGGGGGCGTGTCTGAATCATGATCTTGAATGGTTGCACCTTTCCTGTGCTCCTGCTGATCACTTAATAATCCGCTGATTATATGAGAGAATCTATAGTGAAACAACATCAATCAACTTATACTTATCTACTCTGCTTAGCAGAACCCAGTTTTACTATATTATTGAAGCAAGAGCTCGGCATCGGACGTTAGAGGCCTAGAGCAGCGGCTCGCATATAGGCAGCGCCACCCCCCTCAGATATATGAGGGTACTCGTCTACACTGATTACCATAACACAATTGTGCCGACATCCTTATAACTGCTGCGCACACAGAGAGTTTCTTGATACATAGGATCGGTGCAATCGACAACCTGCAGGTGCCCAATGAGAAAACCTTTGCCGTTAGCACCCAAGACAACATCAAAGCAAAAGGGAAGATGGCGGTAATAGATAATGTATCACAGAGAACCGTATCACCTATTTCTGCTGTAATGCAGAAGCGGGCGCCACACGCACCTAAAGGCTTTTCCTCAAGATCTTCATCACGCCATCAAGCCAGACCCCACGCAATACATTTAATGGGAGGTAATAAACAGAAGATACCAATACCGAAAGAGCCTACCGGAATACACAGTCACAGGTTGCCTATGCAGACAACTCTTCAGTGAAAGGCATGCCTCCGAAGGGGTTCAGGGGGGGCTCCTGGAAAGAGGTATGCGACAATCCACCAAGCCCTATTGGCAGTAGCTCTCTGATAAATGTTTGCCATGAGACATTTGCAGTAAAGTTCCAGGTCTCGGGCAGGTTGACAGCCAGTATATGGCCCACAATGTATACAAGCTTGCCTTACACAATTACAAGTATTGATCCTGTAAGACTCATGTTTGATCCTGGCAGGTTTTCTGAGATTTTGCATTGATTTCTCCCGTACGCAGCTTTCCAGTACCAACGGACGTGGGAGGTTGAGAAATTACAAACGATCTCTGTTAATTTTACTGTATACCATTCAATAGACGCTGTTGGGGAATGACATTTGTTAGTTTATTATAAAATATAGTTTTGCTTGGTGTTTAATTTCTAATTAAGGCAGTTGAGTTTATGTATTCTCATGAGGTTACTTGTGACAATACGTTCTGAAGTGTTGGATAGTGCGACATGTTTATACCATCTGATCCCATTTTCAGTAATTGATTACCCTCGGGCGGCTCACGGCCGGAGCTGCTGAGGAAAATAGCAAGGCAAGTCCTTTAATAGAATGGGATTAAGGGGGAATGGACAGACTGAATTAACTAGTAAATGTATAATCTTGTATAATCTTTTACCCACAGATATGCTAGAGATTAGATATTGGCTACAGAAACCGGGTAACCTTATATTGTCTGATTTTATAACTAAAATGCCACATAGTTGAGACTGCTATATCATTGAGGAAAACCTACTATAATATGCCTTCTTTCTATGTGTGTGCAGCAGAGTTACTATACAACAGAACTTTCATAAGTAAGGTGGCACAGAGGTAACATTTTCATATCACTAAATGTTGTTCCAGTGTAGATTTTTGTGCCATTTACTCTTTGAGTTTAATGTTATGTTTTATAAGATATATATATATATATATATATATATATATATATATATATATATATATATAATAACCCCACAACCATCAATATTATATAGAGTTACAGGACCCAAAAGGGGTTTTATGAAAGAAAAACAGAAAAAACATGATGTCTAATATTCAGATTCATAACAGTTTATACTAGTACACTATTATATGAACAGCAATTGTTAACGATTAATATACATATTGTTTTCCATATCAAACATTCATATGTCAATAATGATGGATGTCATTTCATTTTCAATGATTTTGTGAAACCTTAATATATCATAATAAAGCTCTTTTGAAAATCCCCCTCCCAAAAATAATAATAATAATAAATGTCTGTTTCCTAAATATTCTTACTGGCCCCTAAATTTTAACACGTGAAACAGAAAACCAATAAAAAAGAAATAAAAACGAGAATACATAATCAGTTTGGAAACAGCAAGACATGACCATGACAGGACACTTCACAGCCATATTTATGAATTGCGTATGATGGGTGAAGGTGTAGGTGAAAAATCTCAATAACACATCTAGATCGCCCACAGCAAGGCATAATGACAATTTCACTTTACAAAATAGCTATGCAAATATTTTACAATTACAAACTGCAAGTATCTCCTAAGCGTTGCAGTAGCAATTGTTTGTTTGATGTGTGAGATATCATGTTTTTATCACCTTATTCAACTATATATATATATATATATATATATGTTAATGTAAGGAACCTCTACTGTAGTAACACTGGAAAAGACAGGTGAAGTGATGCTCAATTAATTTCAAACTGGATCTCACCTTTACTGAGCCCCATAACAACGTTGTACCCATCTATACAGCTACTGTATGTCATTGTGTTACTACACTGCACACCTCCCAGCTGAAAAAAAACTGCCACATTCAAATTTTATGAGAGTTTATGCATAGAAATGTTGTAGAGTTAGTACTTTGTAAACTGAAATGCCATAGGGTTAAGTCTAGGACTAGCTGAAAGACTGTCATGATCCGGTGTACATGCGCTCAGGACACAGACCCTCGGGGCAGTGGTAGGGATTTGAAGACACCGACCCCTGACCCGGGGAAGAGTATCCTGGACGTGGATAGATGATATTCTGTGATTCATAGTTGCTAGAAGTTATTGTAGAATAAATGGAGAGTGCAACATTTATATACAATATATTCTGAGTTCACTGTGACTTATAGTTAGTTAATAGAAGTAACTGCAGGATTCAATGAGAGAAAAATATAGCAATGTGGAATGTTCAGGCTTCAGAGTAATCTGGTAAAAGATTGACACTTAGATGCAAACTAAGGTTTGTTGCAGGTTTACAGTACATAATATTATATAAAGCTGTATGTCAGAGTTAAAGCACAGCTACACAGGTACTTAGACAAGCTGCAAGTTTAGGCATTAATTACTGTTTGTGCATTTAGATGCAAATTTGGTTTGTTGCAGGTTCACAGTACATATTATTATAAAGAGCTGTATGTCAGTAATTAGCAGAGCAGCACAGGTGAAAGTTAAGTTTAAGGCATCAATTACTGTTTGAACATATATTGGAGAATCACAGGAAAGCTTTTAATTGAACACATAGATGCAGAGTTCAGAATATGTTAACATATTTGCAGCAGGATATTTCAGCAATGACAACTTGTAGCAGAGAAATAGTTATAAAGTTCTGAGTAGGATGCTGTTGTAATTAGAGAGTGATGATAACCAAAAGTATGCTTGATTTATAATAAAGTTCTGAGTTTGTTAAGTAGCAGTGTCCAGGAAACAGAAAATGGAATTATTTGGATACTTGCGATTTGATGATTTTAGGCATTGGAATAGAAAATGCTGTAGGTTGAAATAGTTGGTAAATTCATACAGGAAACAGTCACAGACCTCTGTTGTTCAGGATCACAACTTCAATGTTAATGCAAGGCACATTAGACCTGAGAAGGCTTAAAAAGAGGCTGGGGTAATCAGGTGCATGAATGATTAATCAGGCAGGCAGGCAAGCTGAATGTGAATACTGCCCAAATGCAGCAGTCAGAGAAGGATTTCTTAAAGGGATAGTGACATTAGGCTGAGATATGTTACAAAGACACACAGCACTAATGTACCAGCCCTGCAACACTTCAGTATGACATCCTGAACTAGAAACAGTTCAGTTAGTAACATACCTGGGCAACATTTTCAAATGCAACATTTGAAGCATTTGAAGCATCACAAAACTTTAACACAGAAAAATCACTCTATGTGAAATAAAGTTAGGCTGCAAAATCATTATAGTCAATATACAGCCATTGTTGCACCTCTTGAAAACTACTTGTAGACAAAAAAATTGTATGTTTAATGACCACTCACACCATATTGCTATCAATTACAACTTGTTTTCATATAATGGCACAACCAGGCAAAGCCAACGTCTTCAATCTAGTATAAAGCAAAGAAATGTTGCACTTTGTATAATGACACTGGTTCACCATACTGGGTTTTAAAATAGATTGTGCCACCAGGTTGTTAATGAGAGCTCCTGGTGTGTAGAGATAATAGTCACTTCTCCAATGTGCTATGGGTCAGGTGGCATTTACATGTTATATGTGCCAGAGAGAATGCATCTCATTCTGTAAGTATTTGTAATATGACCCTGGGGAAGAGGACTCCTTCCCCATTGTGCTTAGAGGAATATGGCTGCATGTCACTGATGAGGCCCAATGAAGGCCAAAACTATTGTCTGAGGTTGCTATGTTCATTGTTCAGAGAGGGATTGCTTGGTATTTAGTGGCTGGATTGACCTTGATAGGCGGGATATACTTCAGGAAAGTTTGTTTGTAAGGCATTATTGGGCTAAAAGAGATTGATCCTAGGTGGTTAATCACCATAGAACAAGCTAACAAGTTATTGAGCTGTTGTTAATTCCTGAGAGAGCACTTCTCTTTCTGGATGTATACAGAGTCTCTGCTTTTTGGAAATTGAGTCCCTGCACTCCATTATGATATCCAGCAAAGAGGTTTCATAAAATGGGCATTATAGGTGGGAGAATCTGCCAAAGTACTTCCAACCATAGCACACAAAAGCCAGGAAATGCTAAGGTTGTCACCTGGTAAACTTTGATATTAAACTCAATATTATTTTATGTTTTTTCTTAGAGATAGTGTAGACACACAGTTTACATAAACAGGGTCATTTTACTGTCATTTGCATCCCCATTAATGTGTTCCCAATGACTCATTTTACCTGCTGGAGTTTATTTTACACTACCTGCTGGAGTGTATTTTACACTAGCTTTATTTTATAATTTCAAATAGCTGTTTTTGCCTGTTAAAAACCTGCAACTACACAGAAAATTAGACATGTGTATGTCCGATTTGGGTAGTCAGAATTTCATTCATGGTTGCGTTTAGTTCATCCAAATACTTGGATACGGAGCAGGAGAATAAGCAGAGTTACTGAACTAGCTTGGTCTCTGGTACACAAACCCCAAAAATACAGCTGCAAAGGAGGAGGAAGACAAGGATATGCCTAGAGCCTCTTGGACACAGTGGACAGCAGTTTCCTGAGTATTTGGCATTCATGGACAATGTCCACCACAGGTCAGGAAGGGCAGGAGTGGCAGCAGAGTTAGTGAACTAGGTAGACCTCCAGAATACAAACCTCAAAATTACACCCCCAAGGGAGGAGGAGTACATAAACATACTTAGAGATCCTTGGACACAGCAGCCAACAGTTTTCTATTTTTTTTACCTTAACTAATGATGACCACCACTGAGAAGGAAGGGCAGGAGTGGAAGCAGCAGCAGAATTACTGATCTAGGTATGCTTCACAGTACATAAACCGCAAAAATACACCTTCAAAGGAGGAGGTGGAGAAAGACATAGAGGCCCTTAGAGACAGCAGCCAAAAGTTCCATGAGGATTTGGCACTGACAGAAGATGACCACCACAGAGCAGGAATGGCAGGAGAAACAAACTACCTGCAAAAGCACGCCAAACAACTGACAACTAAAAGGGAGATTGTGCATGCCAAAAAAACAACCTGCGCATAGCAGAGCAAACGGGCACTAACCCAATGTGCAGGAAAACTAAAGGAATGAGCCCTAACCTGTCAGGCAAAACCGGCATGCAAATAAAACTATCCAGACTAAAAGGGACATATGCTAATTCGATGATCGTAAACCTGACGTGCGTAATCCCTACGCGCAAAAACTAACAGTGAAAAAAAAGCCACCGCATGCAAAAGCCATATTAGTCCCAGAGCCATAAATAAACAATATATATATATAGATACACTTTTTAGAATAAAAAATTGACCATAACATAGCTATACGAGTATCTAAATGTTAAAAGTAAAAAAATATACTTACCAATAGACACTCGTCCACTAGCAATCAAGTAGAAGACAGCCAAACTATTACTGAAACATATCAGCAGAGGTTATATAAATAGGAGTATATTGCAGATCCATAAAGGGAGGCAGAAGACACGTTCCTGCAACCGATTATAGAGGGTTTATGAAAAATTTCCCAAGAGGTGAAACAAAGCATCACAAACCATACCCCAAATACATCTCTCTTACAAGCACTATACTCTGAGGGGAAACTGGGCCTCAATATCGACTGAAAAAACCCTTTCTCTGAAGGATCATATGCACATCTTAATTCTTCAACCCCCTCCAGCAGAGGCAAAGTAAAGACTAAGGTATGTGGGAGGGGTTTTATAGAGATCTTGGAATCTTTGCTGCCTCTAGTGGTCGAGTAATTTTAATGAGTAATGGGTTGTAGACTCTCACCACCTGCAAAGGTATGGTAACTAACTACTATGATGCTGTAGAGAGCCTGACACAAACTGCCAGGAACCCACTTTACCCCCACTGCAATGTTAAAAATATTTTTTTTTTTCAATTAGATGAGGGGGTACTAGTAATATTTATATAATATCCCTAAAATTATATATATATATATATATATATATATATATATATATATATATATATATATATATATACACACACATACAGTGAGGGGGGAAATTATTTGATCCCCTGCTGATTTTCTACGTTTGCCCACTGACAAAGAAATGATCAGTCTATAATTTTAATGGTAGGTTTACAACAAAAAAATAGAAAAACGCATGACTAAGTACTTGGTGGCAAAACCCTTGTTGGCAATCAAAGAGGTCAGACATATCTTGTAGGTGGCCACCAGGCTTGCACACATCTCAGGAGGGATTTTGTCCCACTCCTCTTTGCAAATCCTCTCCAATTCATGAAGGTTTCGAGACTGACGATTCGCAACTCGAACCTTCAGCTCCCTCCACAGATTTTCTATGAGATTAAGATCTGGAGACTGGCTAGGCCACACTAGGATCTTAATGTGCTTCTTCTTGAGCCACTCCTTTGTTGACTTTGCCCTGTGTTTTGGGTCATTGTCATCCTGGAATACCCATCCACTACCCATTTTTAATGGCTGAGGGAAGGAGGTTCTCACCCAAGATTTGACAGTACATGGCCCCGTCCATCATCCCTTTGAAGCAATGAAGTTGTCCTGTCCTCTAAGCAGAAAAATACCCCCAAAGCATAATGTTTCCAACTCCATGTTTGACTGTGAGGATGGTGTTCTTGGGGTCATAGGCAGAATTCCTCCTCCTCCAAACATTGCGAGTTGAGTTGATGCCAAAGAACTCAAATTTGGTCTCATCTGACCACAACACTTTCACCCAGTTCTCCTCTGAATCATTTAGATGTTCATTAGCAAACTTCAAACAGGCCTGTACATGTACATCTTTCTTGAGCAGGGGGACCTTGGGGGCACTGCAGGATTTCAGGCCTTCATGGTGTAGTATGTTAACAATTGTTTTCTTGGCGACTATGGTCCCAGCTGCCTTGAGATCATTGACAAGATCCTCCCGTGTAGTTCTGGACTAATTCCTCACCATTCTCATGATCATTGAAACTCCACAAAGTGAGATCTTGCATGGAGCCTGACAGTTAATTTGTGTTTCTTCCATTTGCAAATAATTGCACCAACTGTTGTCACCTTCTCATCAAGCTGCTTGGCAATGATCTTGTAGTACATTCCAGCCTTGCATAGGTCTACAATCGTTGGTCTTGGCCATGGTGGAGAGTCTGGAATCTGATGGATTGATTGGTTGCTTCTGTGGACAGGTGTCTTTTATACAGGTTACAAGCTGAGATTAGGAGCACTCCATTTAAGAGATTGCTCCTAATCTCAGCTCGTTACCTGTATAAAAGACACCTGGGAGCCAGAAATCTTGCTGATTGATAGGGTATCAAATACTTATTTCACTCATTAAAATGCAAATCAATTTATAACTTTTTAGAAATGCGTTTTTCTGGATTTTGTTGTTGTTATTCTGTCTCACTGTTCAAATAAACCAACCATTAAACTTATAGACTGATTTCTTTGTCAGTGGGCAAACGTACAAAATCAGCAGGGGATCAAATAATTTTTTCCCTCACTGTATATACTGTATACACACACACACACATATATATATATATATATATATATATATATATATATATATATATTTACACACACATACATATATACATACATACACACATTCAATGCAAGAAAAAAAACATAATTTATGTAAGAACTTACCTGATAAATTCATTTCTTTCATATTAGCAAGAGTCCATGAGCTAGTGACGTATGGGATATACATTCCTACCAGGAGGGGCAAAGTTTCCCAAACCTCAAAATGCCTATAAATACACCCCTCACCACACCCACAATTCAGTTTAACGAATAGCCAAGAAGTGGGGTGATAAAAAAGTGCGAAAGCATATAAAATAAGGAATTGGAATAATTGTGCTTTATACAAAATCATAACCACCACAAAAAAAGGGCGGGCCTCATGGACTCTTGCTAATATGAAAGAAATGAATTTATCAGGTAAGTTCTTACATAAATTATGTTTTCTTTCATGTAATTAGCAAGAGTCCATGAGCTAGTGACGTATGGGATAATGACTACCCAAGATGTGGATCTTTCCACACAAGAGTCACTAGAGAGGGAGGGATAAAATAAAGACAGCCAATTCCTGCTGAAAATAATCCACACCCAAAATAAAGTTTAACGAAAAACATAAGCAGAAGATTCAAACTGAAACCGCTGCCTGAAGTACTTTTCTACCAAAAACTGCTTCAGAAGAAGAAAATACATCAAAATGGTAGAATTTAGTAAAAGTATGCAAAGAGGACCAAGTTGCTGCTTTGCAGATCTGGTCAACCGAAGCTTCATTCCTAAACGCCCAGGAAGTAGAAACTGACCTAGTAGAATGAGCTGTAATTCTCTGAGGCGGAGTTTTACCCGACTCAACATAGGCAAGATGAATTAAAGATTTCAACCAAGATGCCAAAGAAATGGCAGAAGCTTTCTGGCCTTTTCTAGAACCGGAAAAGATAACAAATAGACTAGAAGTCTTACGGAAAGATTTCGTAGCTTCAACATAATATTTCAAAGCTCTAACAACATCCAAAGAATGCAACGATTTCTCCATAGAATTCTTAGGATTAGGACATAATGAAGGAACCACAATTTCTCTACTAATGTTGTTGGAATTCACAACTTTAGGTAAAAATTCAAAAGAAGTTCGCAACACCGCCTTATCCTGATGAAAAATCAGAAAAGGAGACTCACAAGAAAGAGCAGATAATTCAGAAACTCTTCTGGCAGAAGAGATGGCCAAAAGGAACAAAACTTTCCAAGAAAGTAATTTAATGTCCAATGAATGCATAGGTTCAAACGGAGGAGCTTGAAGAGCTCCCAGAACCAAATTCAAACTCCAAGGAGGAGAAATTGACTTAATGACAGGTTTTATACGCACCAAAGCTTGTACAAAACAATGAATATCAGGAAGAATAGCAATCTTTCTGTGAAAAAGAACAGAAAGAGCAGAGATTTGTCCTTTCAAAGAACTTGCGGACAAACCCTTATCTAAACCATCCTGAAGAAACTGTAAAATTCTCGGTATTCTAAAAGAATGCCAAGAAAAATGATGAGAAAGACACCAAGAAATATAAGTCTTCCAGACTCTATAATATATCTCTCGAGATACAGATTTACGAGCCTGTAACATAGTATTAATTACAGAGTCAGAGAAACCTCTTTGACCAAGAATCAAGCGTTCAATCTCCATACCTTTAAATTTAAGGATTTCAGATCCTGATGGAAAAAGGGACCTTGTGACAGAAGGTCTGGTCTTAACGGAAGAGTCCACGGTTGGCAAGAGGCCATCCGGACAAGATCCGCATACCAAAACCTGTGAGGCCATGCCGGAGCTACCAGCAGAACAAACGAGCATTCCTTCAGAATATTGGAGATTACTCTTGGAAGAAGAACTAGAGGCGGAAAGATATAGGCAGGATGATACTTCCAAGGAAGTGATAATGCATCCACTGCCTCCGCCTGAGGATCCCGGGATCTGGACAGATACCTGGGAAGTTTCTTGTTTAGATGGGACGCCATCAGATCTATTTCTGGAAGTTCCAACATTTGAACAATCTGAAGAAATACCTCTGGGTGAAGAAACCATTTGCCCGGATGCAACGTTTGGCGACTGAGATAATCCGCTTCCCAATTGTCTATACCTGGGATATGAACCGCAGAGATTAGACAGGAGCTGGATTCCGCCCAAACCAAAATTCGAGATACTTCTTTCATAGCCAGAGGACTGTGAGTCCCTCCTTGATGATTGATGTATGCCACAGTTGTGACATTGTCTGTCTGAAAACAAATGAACGATTCTCTCTTCAGAAGAGGCCAAAACTGAAGAGCTCTGAAAATTGCACGGAGTTCCAAAATATTGATCGGTAATCTCACCTCCTGAGATTCCCAAACTCCTTGTGCCGTCAGAGATCCCCACACAGCTCCCCAACCCGTGAGACTTGCATCTGTTGAAATTACAGTCCAGGTCGGAAGCACAAAAGAAGCCCCCTGAATTAAACGATGGTGATCTGTCCACCATGTTAGAGAGTGTCGAACAATCGGTTTTAAAGATATTGTTTGAGATATCTTCATGTAATCCTTGCACCATTGCTTCAGCATACAGAGCTGAAGAGGTCGCATGTGAAAACGAGCAAAGGGGATCGCGTCCGATGCAGCAGTCATAAGACCTAGAATTTCCATGCATAAGGCTACCGAAGGGAATGATTGTGACTGAAGGTTTCGACAAGCTGCAATCAATTTTAGACGTCTCTTGTCTGTTAAAGACAGAGTCATGGACACTGAATCCATCTGGAAACCCAGAAAGGTTACCCTTGTCTGAGGAATCAAAGAACTTTTTGGTAAATTGATCCTCCAACCATGATCTTGAAGAAACAACACAAGTCGATTTGTATGAGATTCTGCTAAATGTAAAGACTGAGCAAGTACCAAGATATCGTCCAAATAAGGAAATACCACAATACCCTGTTCTCTGATTACAGACAGAAGGGCACCGAGAACCTTTGTAAAAATTCTTGGAGCTGTAGCTAGGCCAAATGGCAGAGCCACAAACTGGTAATGCTTGTCCAGAAAAGAGAATCTCAGGAACTGATAATGATCTGGATGAATCGGAATATGCAGATATGCATCCTGTAAATCTATTGTGGACATATAATTCCCTTGCTGAACAAAAGGCAAGATAGTCCTTACAGTTACCATTTTGAACGTTGGTATCCGTACATAACGATTCAATATTTTTAGATCCAGAACTGGTCTGAAGGAATTCTCCTTCTTTGGTACAATGAAGAGATTTGAATAAAACCCCATCCCCTGTTCCAGAACTGGAACTGGCATAATTACTCCAGTCAACTCTAGATCTGAAACACATTTCAGAAATGCTTGAGCTTTTACTGGATTTGCTGGGACACGGGAAAGAAAAAATCTCTTTGCAGGAGGTCTCATCTTGAAACCAATTCTGTACCCTTCTGAAACAATGTTCTGAATCCAAAGATTGTGAACAGAATTGATCCAAATTTCCTTGAAAAAACGTAACCTGCCCCCTGCCAGCTGAGCTGGAATGAGGGCCGCACCTTCATGTGGACTTAGAAGCAGGCTTTGCCTTTCTAGCTGGCTTGGATTTATTCCAGACTGGAGATGGTTTCCAAACTGAAACTGCTCCTGAGGATGAAGGATCAGGCTTTTGTTCTTTGTTGAAACGAAAGGAACGAAAACGATTATTAGCCCTACTTTTACCTTTAGATTTTTTATCCTGTGGTAAAAAAGTTCCTTTCCCACCAGTAACAGTTGAAATGATGGAATCCAACTGAGAACCAAATAATTTGTTACCCTGGAAAGAAATAGAAAGTAAAGTTGATTTAGAAGCCATATCAGCATTCCAAGTTTTAAGCCATAAAGCTCTTCTAGCTAAAATAGCTAGAGACATAAACCTGACATCAACTCTGATAATATCAAAAATGGCATCACAGATAAAATTATTAGCATGCTGAAGAAGAATAATAATGTCATGAGAATCACGATGTGTTACTTGTTGCGCTAAAGTTTCCAACCAAAAAGTTGAAGCTGCAGCAACATCAGCCAAAGATATAGCAGGTCTAAGAAGATTACCTGAACACAGATAAGCTTTTCTTAGAAAGGACTCAATTTTCCTATCTAGAGGATCCTTAAATGAAGTACCATCTGACGTAGGAATAGTAGTACGTTTAGCAAGGGTAGAAATAGCCCCATCAACTTTAGGGATTTTGTCCCAAAATTCCAATCTGTCAGACGGCACAGGATATAAATGCTTAAAACGTTTAGAAGGAGTAAATGAATTACCCAATTTATCCCATTCTTTGGAAATTACTGCAGAAATAGCATTAGGAACAGGAAAAACTTCTGGAATAACCACAGGAGCTTTAAATACCTTATCCAAACGTTTAGAATTAGTATCAAGAGGACCAGAATCCTCTATTTCTAAAGCAATTAGAACTTCTTTAAGTAAAGAACGAATAAATTCCATTTTAAATAAATATGAAGATTTATCAGCATCAACCTCAGAGACAGAATCCTCTGAACCTATCAGGTTCCTTGGTTATTTGAATCACAACTGCAGAGTCTAAATAAATTATATTTGTTTCACAACTGAAGTACAGGCTATTATATCAGCATAGACTGTTTTATTCAGAGTGATTTTTTATAAGTAATGGCAGTAAGTCTTTATATGGTTATATTATATCGTTATACCATATAAATATTTAGAGGCTGAAAATAAGTATTATTATTAATAACAACTTTTGACAATAATTGTGCTCAAACCCAAATGTGAGAGATAGTGTTCATTGTAATAATCACTGAGGCATGAGAGATGTGAGACACACAGACTGCAGCTGCTGACAGGGGCGTGACCTGCTGCGAGACACAGCACACAGAGTAAGGCTTGCAGCGTGGAAATCTGAACACAGACTAATGATTGTAATTGGAGCTGTGAGACACGCTGAGTTGTAAGGAGCTGTACGGCACGCTGAGATGTATGAAGCTGTGTGACGTCACATAAAGTCCGTTACTGTCCGGTATGAGAATGTATTCGAAGGAAGTTCATACAATTAAATAAAACATTGGTTGCAATCAAAGTAATTTCTGAGAGACAAAGTCAGGTTACAAAAGTTCAAAAAGGAAACATGAAATTTGTAATTAGCCGTTACCTAAGGCATCCAAGGTAAATTAGATTTGATACTAATACCGTAGTAGTAGTTGGTAGAATCCTCCTGTTGGAAATTAGATAGCAATTCCTGTAGAGATGAGGAGTTGAATAACTTAATACTTCTTGGAATAGCAATCTTCAGGATGAATGAGACTAGTTGTTATTAGTCCCTTTGTGACCAAACTGCAGCTGGTATTTGTAAATCCAAATGTTAAAGTAGTAGAAGTAAAACTTCTTTTGATAAGTATATAGCTTATAAGAAAGAGAGCACTGGTTTCAGCAAACAATACTCAACAACTAAGCACTTGTTTGGGGCGGGGTGATGCCTTAAGTACAGGTGAGGAAGGTGAGTTGAGGCAAAAAGTAAAAGCAGGACTGGAATCCTTACAGATCCCCCCCCCTCAAGCAAGCCGACCACGGGTTGGAATTTAGGTCTGTTTGGATATCTTCTATGAAAACGAGCAATAAGCTTTGGAGCATTAATGTGTGCATGAGGTTCCCAAGTATCATCCTCTGGGGCGAACCCTTTCCATCGGACCAGATACTGTAATTCCCCATTATAAAATCTTGAGTCCAAAAGATCATAAACTTCATAGACATCAGTGCCCAATTGAATAGGAGAAGGGGGTAGAAGAGGTACATCAGGTTTATCTCCCAAGTAGGGTTTCAATAATGATACATGGAAAGTTGGGTGGATGGGTAAAGAATCAGGTAGATCAAGCCTGACGGCATTTTCATTGATGATGTGTAGAATTTTGAATGGGCCAAGGAACAACCCAGCCAATTTTTTACTTGGTAAGTGCATTTTAATGTTTTTGGAAGATAACCAAACATAGTCCCCTATAGAATATTTCGGAGAAGCTCTACGACGTAAATCATAAAATTTCTTCTGAGACGCCTGAGCTTGTTTGATGTTATCTCGTAAATGTAGGAAATTTTCAGCTATGTTTTGTGTTAGCACATCAACAGATGGTGAGTCATGTGTAGAAGTCGTTTGGATAGTGAATCTTGGATTAAAACCATAGTTGGCGAAAAAGGGAGAGTAATTTGTAGTGCTGTTAATGGTATTGTTATAGGCAAATTCAGCCATGGAGAGAAAGGAAGTCCATTTATTTTGATGATATGAGCAATAGCATCGTAGATATTGCTCAAGCCACTGATTGAGTCTCTCAGTTTGGCCATTAGTCTGAGGGTGGAAGGCTGTGCTTAACCTTTGATCGATTTGGAGTGCTTTAGTGAGTGCTTTCCAGAAGCGTGAGGTGAATTGGGTTCCTCTATCAGTAGTTAAAATGGATGGTAACCCGTGGTATCGTACAATGTGGTTTAGAAATAAATATGCTTTTTCAATGGAAGTGGGTAACTTATGAAAAGGAATAAAATGTGCCATTTTAGTAAAATGATCGGTAACAACTAAAATGGTGGTTTGTCCAGAACTAGGTGGTAGATCAACTATAAAATCCATTCCCAAATGAGACCAAGGAGATTCCGGTACTTCCAAAGGAATTAAATAGCCATAGGGAGGTCTCCTTTCTGGTTTTGATACTGTACAGGTTGTACAATGTTGTATATATTCCTTTATACTGGTTTTCATCGATGGCCACCAGTAACTTCTGGAGATGAGCTCATGTGTACGTTTGATTCCTGGATGACCAATTAGTGGAGGGTTATGATGATCTTTGATTATTTTCTGTCTGAAACGTTCTGGAATATAAAGTTTAGAACCATGGAAGTAAAAACCATCCTGGAGGGTTAGGCTATCTAGTAGGGTTTGGTCTTCTGAAGAAAGATCAGATTGGTATTCCTTATCCTGTTGAGATAGGATAGCAAGGAATCGAGTAGGGGGAAGAATGCTAGTAGGAGAGTCTTCCTGTATAGGTCTTGGATCTCGTCGAGAGAGTGCATCTGCCTTCCCATTTTTTGAACCCGGCCTGTACATGATTTGGAAATTGAAACGACTAAAGTAGAGACTCCATCTCACTTGACGTCCAGATAAAGTTTTATTATTTTGTAGATATTCCAAATTCCGGTGATCCGTATAAATCACTATAGGTAGGGAGGTACCTTCAAGGAGATGTCTCCAGAATTCGAAGGCTCTTTTAATGGCTAGAAGTTCCTTGTCCCCAATGGAATAATTGATCTCTGCTGGAGTCATAATTTTTGAATAGAACCCAACTGGGTGTAGTGGTTCTGTAGGAGACTGTCTTTGGGAGAGGACAGCGCCAAGAGCATAATCTGAAGAATCCACCTCTAGGGTATATTGAAGGTTTGGATCAGGATATTTCAGAATGGGGGCAGATGAAAAGGAATTCTTTAGGAAGTTGAACGCATCCTCCTGTTCTTTAGTCCACTGGAAAGAGCAATTAGCACTAGTTAATTTAGTCAGAGGTTTTGCAATTTTAGAAAAATTGCGAATGAACTTTCTGTAATAGTTACTGAAACCAAGAAACTTTTGTAGTTCTTTCCGTGTTGAAGGTGTGGGCCATGATTTTACTGCTTCCACTTTGTTATCTTGCATTTGAATCCCATTTGGGCTGATGGAGTAACCCAGGAACTCTATTTTGTTGGTGTGGAAAATACATTTTTCCAATTTGGCGTATAGCCGATGGACTTGGAGTCTTGCTAAAACCCAACTAACATGTTTGATATGTTCTTCTAGATTTGTGGAATAGATTAAAATGTCATCTAGGTAGACAACAACACATGTGTCAAGGAGATCATGGAAAATGTCATTAATAAAGAACTGGAAAGTTGCGGGTGCGTTAGTTAAGCCGAAAGGCATAACTAGATATTCAAACAACCCATACCTAGTTCTAAAAGCGGTAAGCCACTCATCCCCCTCACGGATACGCACTAAATTGTACGCCCCTCTCAAATCTAATTTAGTAAAAATCTGAGCATGCCTGAGTCTTTCTATGAGTTCAGGAATGAGGGGGAGAGGGTATCGGTTTTTTATGGTTATTTTGTTCAATTGTCTGAAGTCAATGATAGGCCGAAGAGATTGGTCTTTGTTCCGCACAAAGAACATTCCTGCACCAGCAGGAGAAACCGAAGGACGGATAAACCCTTTCTTTAGATTTTCATCTAGGTAAGTTTTTAGATGATCCAATTCCGGTTGACAAAGTGGGTATAAATGTCCAATAGGTGGCGTGGTTCCAGGTTTCAGTTCAATAGGGCAGTCGTAGATTCTGTGTGGGGGAAGGGTATCTGCTTCCTTCTTACTGAAGACTTCAGAGAACTGCTTGTACATTTCTGGTATCAGAGTTTCTGATGTGGAGGATAAACTGTGAAAAAAGGTTCTATGGCAAGTCTGTTGACAGAAATCAGAATTTAATTGAACTTTTAAGGATTTCCAATTAATATCAGGTTCGTGTAGCTGTAACCAAGCTAGCCCAAGTACTATTGGGAATAATGGAGAAGTGATTACATCAAAAGTGAGATGTTCATGATGTGTTTTTAATGTAGTGACAGAGAGCGGGATGGTGTGATGTGTAATTGGCCCTGATGATATCTCAGAGCCATCAACCACACGAAGGAAAATAGGAGACAACTTTTTTATCAATGGTATTTTATTTTTAGAAACCAGAGAACTGTCAATGTAGTTTCCTTGTGCTCCTGTATCCAAGATGGCTGGAATGGTCAGTTGTTTATTTGCCCACTGTAGAGAAAGAAGTAAAGAACAATGAAGAGGGTTGTTATGCTTTGACTGGAGAGAAAGATTGGTATGGTACTTACTCTTCTTGTTCTGTGGCAAAGATGGGCAATCCTTTAAAGTATGAGATGAGGATGCGCAATACATGCAGAGGCCTCTAGTCTTCCTTCTGATACGTTCTTCAGGAGTTAGAGGTCCTCTTAAAAAACTTATATCCATTGCTTCAGCACCAGTTGAACCAGTATGAGGACTGTTAGAAGTGGGATGGTTAAAAACCTTATCCTTCTTATGAACAATTTCAGGGTATTGACGTTCAAATCTTCTTTCACTTAATCTCCTATCAATTTGCCTGCTGAGCTTCATAAGGCCTTCCAATGTTTCAGGTAACTCAGTTCGGGCTAATTCATCTTTTACTGCGTCAGAGAGTCCAAGCCTGAACTGGTTTTTTAAAGCAATGGCGTTCCACTGAGAGTCAATAGAATATTGCTTGAATTCTGTTATGTAACATTCAACAGGTTTGTTACCTTGTTTTAGGTTCCTCATCTTTTTCTCAGAAGTATACTGTAGGTTAGAATCATAGTATAATTCATCCAGGATATCCAGAAAAGATGAAAAAGATGAAAGAACAGCATTATTTGTCTCAAAGAGAGTGTCTGCCCAAATGCGAGGTTCACCTCTTAAATAGCTTATCATTGTAAGGACTTTAACCCTATCATTTGGGTATGTTTTAGGTTTAAGGGTGAAATTAAGCAGACAAGCATTTTTGAATTGACGGTATAAATTCCTATCTCCATTGAAAAAATCTGGAGGTGCAATAAATGGTTCTGACAGATTGTCAGGAAGGCTCTGTTTAATAGAGACAGTGTCTTTTATTACTTTTCTTAAAGTTTCATTTTCTAATTGTAACTCTCTAAAGGCTTGACTAAGTTGGTCAACTCTTTGTGTTAAATTATAAACAATTTGAGGAAGCTCTGCTGGATCCATATTTTATGGCTTAGTTGTTATATCAGGTTCCTTGGTTATTTGAATCACAACTGCAGAGTCTAAATAAATTATATTTGTTTCACAACTGAAGTACAGGCTATTATATCAGCATAGACTGTTTTATTCAGAGTGATTTTTTATAAGTAATGGCAGTAAGTCTTTATATGGTTATATTATATCGTTATACCATATAAATATTTAGAGGCTGAAAATAAGTATTATTATTAATAACAACTTTTGACAATAATTGTGCTCAAACCCAAATGTGAGAGATAGTGTTCATTGTAATAATCACTGAGGCATGAGAGATGTGAGACACACAGACTGCAGCTGCTGACAGGGGCATGACCTGCTGCGAGACACAGCACACAGAGTAAGGCTTGCAGCGTGGAAATCTGAACACAGACTAATGATTGTAATTGGAGCTGTGAGACACGCTGAGTTGTAAGGAGCTGTACGGCACGCTGAGATGTATGAAGCTGTGTGACGTCACATAAAGTCCGTTACTGTCCGGTATGAGAATGTATTCGAAGGAAGTTCATACAATTAAATAAAACATTGGTTGCAATCAAAGTAATTTCTGAGAGACAAAGTCAGGTTACAAAAGTTCAAAAAGGAAACATGAAATTTGTAATTAGCCGTTACCTAAGGCATCCAAGGTAAATTAGATTTGATACTAATACCGTAGTAGTAGTTGGTAGAATCCTCCTGTTGGAAATTAGATAGCAATTCCTGTAGAGATGAGGAGTTGAATAACTTAATACTTCTTGGAATAGCAATCTTCAGGATGAATGAGACTAGTTGTTATTAGTCCCTTTGTGACCAAACTGCAGCTGGTATTTGTAAATCCAAATGTTAAAGTAGTAGAAGTAAAACTTCTTTTGATAAGTATATAGCTTATAAGAAAGAGAGCACTGGTTTCAGCAAACAATACTCAACAACTAAGCACTTGTTTGGGGCGGGGTGATGCCTTAAGTACAGGTGAGGAAGGTGAGTTGAGGCAAAAAGTAAAAGCAGGACTGGAATCCTTACAGAACCAGAGGAGTCATCAGAATCAGAATGATGATGTTCATTTAAAAATTCATCTGTAGGGAGAGAAGTTTTAAAAGATTTTTTACGTTTACTAGAAGGAGAAATAACAGACATAGCCTTCTTTATGGATTCAGAAACAAAATCTCTTATATTATCAGGAACATTCTGCACCTTAGATGTTGAAGGAACTGCAACAGGCAATGGTACTTTACTAAAGGAAATATTATCTGCTTTAACAAGTTTGTCATGACAATCAATACAAACAACAGCTGGAGAAATAGCTACCAAAAGTTTACAGCAGATACACTTAGCTTTGGTAGATTCAGCACTTGACAGCGATTTTCCTGTAGTATCTTCTGACTCAGATGCAACATGAGACATCTTGCAATATGTAAGAGAAAAAACAACATATATATAAAGCAAAATTGATCAAATTCCTTAAATGACAGTTTCAGGAATGGGAAAAAATGCCAAAGAACAAGCTTCTAGCAACCAGAAGCAATAAAAAATGAGACTTAAATAATGTGGAGACAAAAGCGACACCCATATTTTTTCGCGCCAAATAAGACGCCCACATTATTTGGCGCCTAAATGCTTTTGGCGCCAAAAATGACGCCACATCCGGAACGCCGACATTTTTGGCGCGAAATAACGTCAAAAAATGACGTAACTTCCGGCGACACGTATGACGCCGGAAACGGAAATAGAATTTTTGCGCCAAAAAAGTCAGCGCCAAGAATGACGCAATAAAATGAAGCATTTTCAGCCCCCGCGAGCCTAACAGCCCACAGGGAAGAGTCAAATTTTTGAAGGTAAGAAAAAATGGTTAAATCAAAATGCATTATCCCAAATATGAAACTGACTGTCTGAAAATAAGGAAAGTTGAACATTCTGAGTCAAGGCAAATAAATGTTTGAATACATATATTTAGAACTTTATAAACAAAGTGCCCAACCATAGCTTGGAGTGTCACAGAAAATAAGACTTACTTACCCCAGGACACTCATCTACATATAGCAGATAGCCAAACCAGTACTGAAACGAGAATCAGCAGAGGTAATGGTATATATAAGAGTATATCGTCGATCTGAAAAGGGAGGTAAGAGATGAATCTCTACGACCGATAACAGAGAACCTATGAAATAGACCCCGTAGAAGGAGATCACTGCATTCAAATAGGCAATACTCTCCTCACATCCCTCTGACATTCACTGCACGCTGAGAGGAAAACCGGGCTCCAACTTGCTGCGGAGCGCATATCAACGTAGAATCTAGCACAAACTTACTTCACCACCTCCATCGGAGGCAAAGTTTGTAAAACTGAATTGTGGGTGTGGTGAGGGGTGTATTTATAGGCATTTTGAGGTTTGGGAAACTTTGCCCCTCCTGGTAGGAATGTATATCCCATACGTCACTAGCTCATGGACTCTTGCTAATTACATGAAAGAAACTCTGATTCTGTGCACACTGGGTTAAATTAAAAAAAAAAAAATCAGCCAACAAAAGCAGATGATCTACCTGTCCCAGCAATGCCCCCACTGCAATATAAATGTGCAGTGAGTTAAATTGTGATGCACTCAGTGCAGGAGAAACACTTATCTGCACACAAAGGGTTATTATTATTATGTATTTGTAGAGTGCCAACAGATTCCGCAGTGCTATAAACATAGGCGGTATACAAGATAACATTTATAGGGATCAAATGGGTAGAGGGACCTGCCAAGAGTTGCACTGTTGAATTGTTGTAGTCGGTTCTTATGAAGGTGGCCTACAAACAGCTGGGCTTATAGGCTTACATGCTAAGGGGTTCAAGAGGATAGCTATGGAGTTAGGAAGGCTAGTGTAGGTTGTATGCATCCCTGAATAGTAGGGTCTTTATGGAGCGCTTGAAGCTTTCAAAACTAGGGGAGAGTCTTGTGGAGCAGAGAGTTCCATAAGATGGGAGTCAATCTGGAGAAGTCTTGTAAACGGGAATGTGAGGAGGTAACAAGAGAGGAGGAGAGTAGGAGATTGTGAGCAGAGCAAAGGGGATGGGAGGGAGAGTATCTGCAGGCAAAGTCTGAGATGTAGGGGGGAGCAGTGCAGTTGAGGGCTTTGTATGTAAGAGGGAGAATTTTGTGTTTAATGGAGGCAAGAGGAAGCCAGTGAAGGGATTGGCAGAGATGTGCAGCAGATGGAGAGTGACATGTAAGGAAGATGAGCCTGACAGAGGCATTAATTATGGATTGTAAAGGAGGTAGGCAGCAGCTAGGGAGACCAGAGAAGATGGAGTTGCAGTAGTCGAGGCGGGAAAGGATGAGAGAGTGGATTAAAATCTTAGTTGTGTTTTGTGTAAGGAAGTGTCTAATTTAAAGATGTTTTTAAGGTGGAAGCGGCAGGCTTTAGCCAAGGACTTAATGTGAGGAGTGAAGGAAAGATCTGAGTCAAGTGTGACCCTAAGACATCTGGCATGTGTGGTAGGGGTAATGATGGAGTAATCGACAGTTAGAGAGAAAGGGGGGGGTGGAGATTTTGGAAAAAGGGGGGGAAATAAGGAGCTCAGTTTTGGAGAGATTTTGCTTAAAGGGACAGTCTAGTCAAAATTAAACTTTCATGATTCAGATACGGCATGTAATTTTAAACAACTTTCCAATTTACTTCTATTATCTCATTTGCTCAATTCTTTAGATATCCTTTGTTGAAGAAATAGCAATGCACATGTGTGAGCCAATCACACAAGGCTTCTATGTGCAGCAACCAATCAGCAGCTACTGGGCATATCTAGATATGCTTTTCAGCAAGTGATATTAAAAGAATGAAGCAAATTAGATAATAGAAGTAAATTAGAAAGTTGTTTAAAATGACATGCTCTTTCTAAATCATGAAAGAAAAAAATTGGGTTTCATGTCCCTTTAAGGTAGTGAGAGGACATCCAAGATGAGATACAGTTAGTGACACGGGTTAGCAAAGAAGGAAATAGGTCTGGTGCAGAGAGGTAGATGTGGGTGTCGTTGGCATACAAATGATATTGAAACCCGTGGGACTTTATTAAGGAACCTAATGATGAAGTGTAGATTGAGAAGAGAAGGGGACTGAGGACAGAGCCTTTTGGTACCCCAACAGAAAGTGGAAACAGGGCAGAGGATGCCACAGAGAAGGCTACACTAAAGGTACAGTTAGACAGATAGGAAGAGAACCACGAGAGAGCTGTGTCGCAAATGTTGAAGGATTGGAGGGTTTGGAGCAAAATAGGGTGGTCGACAGTATCAAAGGCTACAGACAGATCAAAGAGGATAAGCAGAGAGAAGTGGTCTTTGGATTTTGATGTAAGTAGGTAGTTGGTAACCTTAACAATTGCTCTGTGGAGTGATGGGGGAAATCCAGATTGCAGTGGGTCAAGGAGGGAGTTTAATGTACGGCAATGGGATAGACATGCATATACTAGCTTTTCAAGAAGCTTTTAGGTAAGAGGGAGTAGGTAAATAGTGCGGTAGTTGGATAGGGAGGTTGGATCAAGAGGTTTTTTGAGGATAGGTGTGACCAGTGCATGTTTAAGAGATGAGGGAAATATACCAGTGCTGAGGGAGAGGTTGAAGATGTGTGTGAGTATAGGGGTAAGGGTAGAAGAAAGTGAGGGGAGTAGCTGTGAGAGGACAGTATAAGGGCAGACACTTCTTCCTCTATAAAAAACAAAGAAAATCCGGTGCACTCAGGGGTAAGAAAAATATAAGTTGCTTTATTGAGAAAATAACATGGAGGATGCCACAAAAGGACAAGGATCCAGAATAGAGGTGATCCTGACGCCTTTTCTCGCCGTTACTGGCGCTTAGTCATAGGATATGACCCTAGCATACCCCACCTCACCTTATGAAGGGAGCTGCAGCCAACCAGGCGTCCAGAAGACAGACACCTGTCAGTCACACACCCCACCCAGGTTAAGGTGGAATATGCAAATGGCACACATAAAAAAATAATATAGAAATAAAAAACATAATATTGAAAATTCTGCCATTCTGGAAATGACAACCATTACATGCATTTATTAGACCATGAAAAAGAAAAGAAAACAGGATAAGGCTAAGAGCTAAGGTATAAATAGAGTAAATAAATGAATTTAAGACTAGATGACTGGGGTTTTTTAGGAATTGTTTGTTAATACACATACCTTCGTAATGACAAAACTATTGAGTATATGTATCATAACATTAGAGAAGGAAGTGGTGAGAAAAAAAACAATTTTGTTTGTGATGTATTACAAATAATATTAAAGATAATATGAAACTTTTAAATTAATACACCCATTATATTTACAATTTAATAAATATCATTCATTTAATTATATAAAAAAGAGTGGATTAATTAATCTGTAAAATAGGAAATATCCCACTCTAAATTCATACCATTTGGATGTCTAGTTCCCAATTTTAGAATCCAGAATAGTTCACGTTTAGTTAAAGACTTGTGTCTGTCACCTCCTCTGGGTGTCTGTTAACAATTTCTATGATCTGGACTCCAAAATCAGAAACATTGGTGAAATGTACACCATTAAAGTGTTTAGCTATTGCAGACTCCTTTTTATAATTTGTAACATCTATTATATGTTCTCTTACTCTTATCATGGAACTCGCGTGAGGTCTGACCTACATACTGCTGACAACAAAAATTACAGGTGATAAGGTAAACCACCCACTTGGTTCTGCATGTAGCATGGAAATTAATTTCAAAGGATCTATCATGTACTGAAGAGGTAAAACTGTTACCTGATGTCAATAATTGACAAGCTAAACAATTGAAATCATTGCATTTGAAGTTTTCCTTCTTGTGCAGCCAAGTCCTATTACTTTGGTTTGTTTTTGTTTGAACCATGCTAGGAGATAGTTTAGAACCTAGAGTATCTGGCTTCCTTGAGACAAACCTGCATTTACTGATATGGTTTGAGTTGTGGATCATTTTGCAACAACTTCAAATGTTTCTTCACAATAGAAACAATTTTATTGTAATGAATGGAATATAGGGTACTAAAAACCACAGAATCATTGCTAAATGAACTGTTTTGATTTCTGGTAACTGTATGACTGTGTTTAGCTTCCTCTTGTGCTTTGTTAAGTATTTTTTCTTTATAACCTCTCTTTAGAAGCCTGGTTTTTAATTCCTCAGATTGATTTGTATATATAGTTTCATCATTTGTGTTTCTTTTTAATCTGATGAATTGGCTTTTGGGAATAGAATTTAATAAATGGGGTGGATGAGCTGAATGAGCATGTAAAATAGTGTTCCCTGCGGTAGGTTTACGAATTGTGCTGGAAACAATAGAGTTATTGCATATTTGACCCTTAAGTGTTAAATCCAGAAAGTTTACCTGAGTTGGATTAACTTCGCCAGTAAATTTTAATTCCACATTATTATCATTTGGATAATCCAAGAGTATAGTGGATGTAAAATCTGTAATATTAGAGATATCAAATATGAATATCATATCGTCTATAAAACGATTATATAACATAGTGCTATCCCTAAAATTGTAGTTGTCAGAGAAAATGTAATGTAGTTCCCACCAACCCACAAACAAATTGGCATAAGAGGGGGCAAACTTGGCCCCCATCGCCGTACCACAAACTTGAAGGTAAAAAGTGTGGTTAAACAAAAAATAATTGTGGGTTAGTAGGAACTCCAAACATTCACAGATAAACAATTTTTCTGCCTCACCATATGCAGTCTCTCTATCAAGGAACCATTTAATTGCTTTGATTCCCAAATGATGTGGGATTCTAGAATAGAGTGACTCTATGTCTACAATTGCCCAACAATAGGACTCCTGCCATTTGATATTTTTTAAATTTTGTAAAAGGTGACCTGAATCCCTGAGGTAACTATATAAATTTATGACCATTGGTTGAAGGATTGAGTCCATCCACTCGGACACAGGCTCCAAAAGGGAGCCTATGCCCGAGACGATGGGCCTTCCTGGGGGGGAGACTAAGTTCTTGTGAATTTTGGGCATGTGATGGAAGATTGGAATGATTGGTGAATTGGGAACTAAAAGTTCCACATCTTTCTTGTTTATAATACCCAAAGCTATTCCATCTTCCAATAACGTGACCAAATTTTTTTAAATTTCAAAGTAGGATCAACTTTGAGGGAACAGTATGTGTCTGTATCAGATAGCTGTCTTTCCACTTCCCTGACATAATCAGCCTTATTGAGGAGAACAATTGACCCTCCCTTATCAGCGTTTCTGATTACAAGGTTGTCATTAGCCTTGAGTTGAGCAAGGGCAGATGATTCTTTGCATGATAAATTACTTCTATTACACAAATGTGGATTTTTTTGATCCGCATCACTAGCTAACCTCAGTAAATCCCTTTCAACACTGCTTTGAAAGGCATTTATATAAGGCCCTCTAATCTGAATTGGATAGAAATCCTTATTTTTTATTTTAGGAGGAATGATGGATGAAGTTAGGTGACCACTGAATAGATCCCCACTCCCAGAGAGGTCCCTTATAACCTCCAAAGCACAACAGTCTTTGAAATCTGTGATTTTTTCAACATCAAGGACAGGATTAGTGGTCACTTTATCTTGATTGGAGTCATCTTGAGAGTTGGACTGATGTTCTGAATCGAAAAACTTCTTCAGAGTCAGTTTTCGAATGAACGAGTTGACATCAATAATTGTATCAAACACTGAGAATTTTTTAGTAGGTGCAAAGCCAAGCCCTCTGGACAGAAGAGACTTCTCTTCTGTTGTGAGGTTGTAATCAGAGAGATTCACAATATTCATTCCTTCATCCACTATTTCTTGGCTCTCCTGTAGCTCCTTTTTTCTCCTTTGTGACCGCCGCATCCAGCATCTGGAGTTGCTCCTAAAGGGACACTTTGTGAGGTTGATGAAGTAGACACTGGATCATCACCTGAATCTTCAGCCGAAGATGGGGCTGCTAAGCCACTGTCATTATCTGATGACATCAGTGAGGTGCCTTCTGGGTCTGAGGATTCCGCCATTGTAGAGGAAAAGGATACTATTTTATTGCCTTTTTGATTTTTCAAAATTGATTTTGGATGGTTCTTAAAATCCTTACCAGTATGGCGTCTAGGCCTCCTTTTGTCATACTGGGGCCAGAAGTAAATCTTGTTACTTGCATAGTCCTTTCTATCTCTATCAAATTTATTTTTCTTGAACACCGCCAGCTCCGTGTCCAGCTTCTTAATATGTTCCTTCATCTGTTCTTTTAGTGCAACATAAGCCTCATTGCTTTTAAGTAATTTGAGGGATAATTTATCATCATGAATTTGATTTTTCAATTTCTCCCTCCTCCTTTGTTTATCTTTGACCAAAATATTAATGAGTGTTATGGAACAGTTGGACAAGGCATCATTCCATTCGTCCACTAGATCTTGATCCTCTAATTGATAGGTGGGAAATTTGCGCAATCGCAACCCTCTTGGTATTCTATTGGACTCAAGGTAATGTTCAAAAGTCACTATGTCCCACATTAGTCTTAGGTCAGTGCTTAGTAACTTTTCTAAAGAGTTAAATCTGTGTTTAATATCAGGAGACTGATTTTCTTCACAACTTGGATTAAATATAGTGTGGAAAAATGCCTTCCTGTTTTCAAGGTCAAAATAAGAGCCTGTTGAGCTGGTCTGTTTGTCCTGCATCTTAGACACTATATATGTGATACAAAACAAGTGTACAATATCGTGTGCAACTTAAATAGTGATTTATTTTTAAAAAGGAATTAGAGCCAAAATACAATTGCTCAAAAACTCCTAGACCCCTTGTTATACACTGCAAAGAAATTAGGGATTTTTTGGGAAATGAATGAATGTCCTTGTGTAGTCTCTTTAAAACAATAATGGCTAACACTCGCTAGTTATTGCACAAACATATGAAATCCGGTGTGTGTAATGGTTCCAAAACAATTTTAGAGAAAGTACTCTTAGACAATTTATAAGTATAATATAAAGTTAAGACCGAACCTGTTCCGTGATTTCTTAATTAGTGCAGCATTCCGGTGTTGTTCCGGTATTGTATTCGATAGCCGGTATTGCAAGGAATTCAATCCCTGCAAGCAAGTTCCAAGGCGCTGTCCGTTCCGTGCTGGCAAAAGGAGAGAGGCTCTAGTGTGTGACGTCACTTGTGGTATTACCGCGACTGGTGATGACATGCCTTGGAGTGAAGCCAGAATGTGAGACTACAATCCCCAAGTGGCAGTGCGGTGCACCGGATGGACGGAAGGAGCCAATCCACTGGGGGATGTCACAAAAAACAAAGAAAATCCGGTGCACTCAGGGGTAAGAAAAATATAAGTTGCTTTATTGAGAAAATAACATGGAGGATGCCACAAAAGGACAAGGATCCAGAATAGAGGTGATACTGACGCATTTTGCACCATTACTGGCGCTTAGTCATAGGATATGACCCTACCATACCCCACCTCACCTTATGAAGGGAGCTGCAGCCAACCAGGTGTCCAGAAGACAGACACCTGTCAGTCACACCCCCCACCCAGGTTAAGGTGGAATATGCAAACGGCACACATAAAAAAAATAATATAGAAATAAAAAACATAATATTGAAAATTCTGCAATTCTGGAAATGACAGCTATTACATGCATGTATTAGACCATGAAAAAGAAAAGAAAACAGGATAAGGCTAAGAGCTAAGGTATAAATAGAGTAAATAAATGAATTTAAGACTAGATGACTGGGTTTTTTTAGGAATTGTTTGTTAATACACATACCTTCTTAATGACAAAACTATTGAGTATATGTATCATAACATTAGAGAAGGAAGTGGTGAGAAAAAACCCAATTTTGTTTGCGATGTATTACAAATAATATTAAAGATAATATGAAACTTTTAAATTAATACACCCATTATATTTACAATTTAATAAATATCATTCATTTAATTATGAAAAAAAAGAGTGGATTAATTAATCTGTAAAATAGGAAATATCCCACTCTAAATTCATACCATTTGGATGTCTAGTTCCCAATTTTAGAATCCAGAATAGTTCACGTTTAGTTAAAGACTTGTGTCTGTCACCTCCTCTGGGGTGTCTGTTAACAATTTCTATGATCTCTTATATCCTCTATAACAGGGACAAAATAGCTAAATTTATGGCTATGTTGGTTTTGGATGATTGTGAGCTTTTGAGGATGTGGGAGACTGCTAGTATTTTGAGAACTGATTTTCATTTCTGATTAAGTCAATTTTGTTATTGAAGTGGCTGGCAAAATATTGAGCTGAGAGAGAAGTTGTGGGCGTAGAAGAGTATAGAACATGAGAACAGATGTTTTGGGTTTGAAGAAATAGTAGAGATAAGAGTAGAGAAGTAATGTTGCTTATATAGAATAAGGGCAGAATTGTAAGAGTTCAAGATGAACTTGTAGTGAAGAAAGTCAGCTGAACTCTGAGATTTTCTCTAGTGTTGCTCAGCAGTACAGGAACATCTGCATAGGTACAGTGTCAGAGGAGTATGCCAGAGCTGAGGATGAGTGTATAATTTCCGAGCTATAGTAGGTGGGGCCAGATTGTCAAGGACGGATGTAAGGGTGGAGTTATAGTGGCAGATAGATTCGTCAGGGCAGGAAAAGGAGGGGATGGAAGAGAGGAGAGGTTTGAGAGAGCTAGCAAGCTGTTGCTGATCTAATGACTTGATGCTTCTGTGAAGTTTGGTGTGATTGGTAGGAGGGAGAGTTGTAGGGAGGGATGTGATGTTACAAGTGAGGAGATGATGGTCAGAAAGAGGAAAAGGGGAGTTTGTGAAGTTTGAGATAGTGCATCAATAGCTGAAAATCAAATCAAGGGAGTGACCATCTTTGTGAGTGGGAGAGTCAGTCCATTGTAACAGGCCAAAAGAGGAAGTGAGTTGCAGACGTTGTTTTGCAGAGGAGGCAGTGGGACTGTCAACAGGGAGGTTAAAGCAGGGCCTGACTGGGACCAAAAATAGGCCCAGGCATTTTAAAGCAAAGCAGCCCACTCCCCTCATTTTTTATTTAATAGCCCATATACACCCACTCATATCCCGCACACCACACATAGACCCACTTACATGCACGCACACAACACACATGCACACACTCACATACACTCACCCAAAGCACGCACACCACACATACACCCACTCACCACATATATACACGCACACCACACATACACACACTAATATAGATTCAAAAAAATATTTATATATATATATATATATATTATATATTGTTTAAAATAGTTTGAGGACAGTGCAAGACTTATGATTGCTCAACAAAGAAAGGTACCCTTGCAGCCTAACCCTGCCTGCCTCTCCCTACAGTGCATAATACGGTACAATACATATATCATATAGGCCATATCAGTTTTATCTCTGCAGACTGAGCTTAGTGAGTATTGTGTAGCATGTTACAGGATCACAGCAGCAAAGTATTCAATGTACATTAAAGTTTTTCAAGGGACAGTGAAGAAAACTTGTTGGAGGTAAACTACAAGAAAATATAGCAAAATAATGATTTTTATTATGTTCAATTTAATATGGGAGAGAAAGACATGGGCACGTAAATGTAAATATTTCCCACATTTATTAATAAAAGTTTTTTGCTTATATTCTTTTTTATTATTAATAAAAGTTTTTTTTTGGAAGAGTAGGTAGAATGTATGGATGGGCGAATGTCTAAATTTTCAAATTCGAATGTTAGAACGAATGTTATTACCGAAATTCGAAATTCAAATCTGAATGTTGATAAGAACGAATATTCTTAAAAATTCGAATCGAATGCTATTTACAGTTTTCGAATGTCACTTTCGAATTTGAATGTTTATAATTAGATCGAATGTCCACATTCGAAATTTCGAATTTAACATTCTATTTAACAAATACTATTCAGAAGTTCAATAGTTCATATTGTAGGGAATCTAATAAATTGATACATAATAGATACAAATATATCAATTTGAATGTTTCTATTTTGATCGAATATTGCATAATTCGAATATTACATTTAAAGAAAACATTAGAAATACTATTACAAACATAAATTCAAAGTTTTTCGAATTTTAATATTGCATAATTCGAATATTACATTTAAATAAAGCATTATAGAAATACTATTACAAATATATAAATAATTTTTTTTCAAATACGAATATTGCATAATTCGAATATTACATTTAAGGAAAGCATTAGAAATACTATTACAAAATATATAAATTCGAATTTTTCGAAACTAATATTTTCGAATGTAATCCTAAAATTCGAAACCAAACATTCGAAAATCGAATGTTAGAATGTTATGTAAACATTTGAAATTCGATTCTAACGAATGAACATCATTTTTCGAATGTTGCGAAACATTCGCCCATCCCTAGTAGAATGGCATCAATAATAATGGAATTTTATAACAAGAGCAGTGAAGAATTTCAAAAGCGACTATGCCAGATTAGCCTTCTACTTTAACATAGAACACATGAACCTGCTACAAATGATTAATAAAGCCATGTGTTACTTTTGAAAGATGTGTTGTGATTGCTTTTGTTTATTACTGAAATAAGAAAAACAAAATTTACCCCTGGGCTTTTTTTTTTTTTTGGCAACCTAATACTATTGCACACAGAGCACATCATCAATGACCCTTTGTAGCTTTTTATATTGTTCTGCACTATGAATACTGTATTTGAACCAATGAGTTGTCTTCAAACAGCTATACTTCTCTTAAAGAAGAAATTGTATCGTAGGAGTTTTTTGGGTTTGAGCAGTAACAAACATTTAACATTTTATTGTGTTGACATGCAGACAATATCAAACAATAGCATATTTCTCATTATACTCATTCCAGTGAATCCAGAACTAACATAAGATTATTCCCAATACACACATTAGAAGGGCTTACTGCTTGCACCATCATATTGAATTCAGAACCAACATAAGATTATTCCCAATACACACATGAGAAAGGCTTACTGCTTGCACCATCATATTGAATCCAGAACCAACATAAGATTATTCCCAATACACACATGAGAAAGGCTTACTGCTTGCACCATCATATTGAATCCAGAACCAACATAAGATTATTCCCAATACACACATGAGAAAGGCTTACTGCTTGCACCATCATATTGAATCCAGAACCAACATAAGATTATTCCCAATACACACATGAGAAAGGCTTACTGCTTGCACCATCATATTGAATTCAGAACCAACATAAGATTATTCCCAATACACACATTAGAAGGGCTTACTGCTTGCACCATCATATTGAATCCAGAACCAACATAAGATTATTCCCAATACACACATGAGAAAGGCTTACTGCTTGCACCATCATATTGAATTCAGAACCAACATAAGATTATTCCCAATACACACATGAGAAAGGCTTACTGCTTGCACCATCATATTGAATTCAGAACCAACATAAGATTATTCCCAATACACACATGAGAAAGGCTTACTGCTTGCACCATCATATTGAATCCAGAACCAACATAAGATTATTCCCAATACACACATGAGAAAGGCTTACTGCTTGCACCATCATATTGAATTCAGAACCAACATAAGATTATTCCCAATACACACATGAGAAAGGCTTACTGCTTGCACCTTCATATTGAATTCAGAACCAACATAAGATTAATCCCAATGCACACATGAGAAAGGCTTACTGCTTGCACCATCATATTGAATTCAGAACCAACATAAGATTAATCCCAATGCACACATGAGAAAGGCTTACTGCTTGCACCATCATATTGAATTCAGAACCAACATAAGATTATTCCCAATACACACATAACTGCTTGCACCATCATATTGAATCCAGAACCAACATAAGATTATTCCCAATACACACATGAGAAAGGCTTACTGCTTGCACCATCATATTGAATCCAGAACCAACATAAGATTATTCCCAATACACACATGAGAAAGGCTTACTGCTTGCACCATCATATTGAATTCAGAACCAACATAAAATTATTCCCAATACACACATAACTTCTTGCACCATCATATTGAATTCAGAACCAACATAAGATTATTCCCAATACACACATGAGAAAGGATCTCCTACTCCAGCTCCGGGTGCACGATATGACCAATAGTTAATTACTTACTACATGCTGGCTTGCAGTTTTCTCCCAGCAATTTACAGCTGTGTTCACTCCAGATGGCTGTATGAGCAAGTGGCATGCTGACTCCTGATACCGGTTGCGGACAACTGCCCGTACTGCTGTCCTGTGTCACCGTTTCTCTGTCTCTATCTCTGCAGTGTTGCTGCAGCCTGAGACGTCACGTGGTTGTTTTCACACGTGACATAGCACCATTTGACACGTGTAGACCCCATACGGCCGCGGTGGAGGAATGACAGTAACACTGGGCCGCCTCCTGTTCAGAGGACCGTTTTTGGTACCAGGCCTGGCCGACTGACCTCAGCTTGTCTCTGCAGTAGGGCAGCCGCGTGCCGTGTGTCACAACTCAGAAAGATGTTACCACTTGTCTGAAGTCAGGACAGGGTTGTGCGCTGCGGCCGCCGGCCAGTATTATGAACCATTTAATATGGCAATCCATTAACCAACAATGAATAGACTTAAAAAATCAATTACAGAAATCATACATCCTGATCAGGCTGGATTTATTCCAGGCAGAAATCTGGTCCGCAACATGTGCAGAGTATTGATTTCAGTAGATCATATATATCGGGTCGGCCAGGACGCCGGGGGCAAACGTGGAGGGTATGAGGAAAAGGATATTGCATTAGTTACCGTTGACGCCGAAAAAGCGTTTGATTCGATAATATGGGACCATCTATTTACTTCATTGGAAAGGTTTGGCTTCTCCAGCGCCCTGGTCGACCTGATTGGAATGATCTATAATAAGCCAAAATCTCAACTATTTATAAATGGTGTACTCTCGCAAAATATCATTTTAGAAAAAGGTACACGTCAGGACTGTCCATTGTCGCCGTTACTTTTTGATATTGCCCTAGAACCGCTGGCAATTTATATCAGAAAAGCGCTTCTCCCGGTCAGGATATGTAATCAAAAGGTGTAAGTCTCACTTTATGCTGATGATGATCTACTATTTCTGAGCGACACAAGAGTTTGTATCCCTCTTTTTATGGAAATTATAAGCTTATTCAGTTCATTTTCAGGTTATAGAATCAATCCCAGTAAATCTGAGATACTTTGGCTTATTAAAAATAGGACCAGTCACTCTGAGGATTTTAAGGAGGTATATAGTATAAACTACTTAGGGATTAGAATCAGTAGAAATCCCAAGGAATGGTACCAGCTTAATTATAAAGAGTTGTTTGAAAATATACAATATGATTTAGGGAAATGGGATATATATTACTTATCTTTATCGGCCAGAATAATGGTGATCAAAACTATTATATTAACCAAGCTCCTTTTTTTGTTACAGAATCTACCTTTTTTTATCCAGAAAAAAGACATTGTCAGTTATAACAGAGCTTGTACAACCTTCATTTGGGGGAAGAGAACACCTCGCATATCCATGATAAAGCTATCGCAGGAAAAACAGTATGGGGGGTTCTCTCTTCCCAATTTAGGGCATTATAACCTGGTTGCATTAGTCAAATTCAGTATAGATTGGTTAAGTAAGGCAGAGTACGTTACCTATTTTGATCAAGAAGCAGAGTTAATAAAACCATTTGACCTACAAGCAATTCTTCATCATCCATATAGGCAACTACCCAGCAACGTGTGTAGTTTAGTTACAATCTCAAATATTGTTTTAGCCTGGCAAAAAACAATTTATGTAAGAACTTACCTGATAAATTCATTTCTTTCATATTAGCAAGAGTCCATGAGCTAGTGACGTATGGGATATACATTCCTACCAGGAGGGGCAAAGTTTCCCAAACCTCAAAATGCCTATAAATACACCCCTCACCACACCCACAATTCAGTTTAACGAATAGCCAAGAAGTGGGGTGATAAAAAAGTGCGAAAGCATATAAAATAAGGAATTGGAATAATTGTGCTTTATACAAAATCATAACCACCACAAAAAAAGGGCGGGCCTCATGGACTCTTGCTAATATGAAAGAAATGAATTTATCAGGTAAGTTCTTACATAAATTATGTTTTCTTTCATGTAATTAGCAAGAGTCCATGAGCTAGTGACGTATGGGATAATGACTACCCAAGATGTGGATCTTTCCACACAAGAGTCACTAGAGAGGGAGGGATAAAATAAAGACAGCCAATTCCTGCTGAAAATAATCCACACCCAAAATAAAGTTTAACGAAAAACATAAGCAGAAGATTCAAACTGAAACCGCTGCCTGAAGTACTTTTCTACCAAAAACTGCTTCAGAAGAAGAAAATACATCAAAATGGTAGAATTTAGTAAAAGTATGCAAAGAGGACCAAGTTGCTGCTTTGCAGATCTGGTCAACCGAAGCTTCATTCCTAAACGCCCAGGAAGTAGAAACTGACCTAGTAGAATGAGCTGTAATTCTCTGAGGCGGAGTTTTACCCGACTCAACATAGGCAAGATGAATTAAAGATTTCAACCAAGATGCCAAAGAAATGGCAGAAGCTTTCTGGCCTTTTCTAGAACCGGAAAAGATAACAAATAGACTAGAAGTCTTACGAAAAGTTTTCGTAGCTTCAACATAATATTTCAAAGCTCTAACAACATCCAAAGAATGCAACGATTTCTCCTTAGAATTCTTAGGATTAGGACATAATGAAGGAACCACAATTTCTCTACTAATGTTGTTGGAATTCACAACTTTAGGTAAAAATTCAAAAGAAGTTCACAACACCGCCTTATCCTGATGAAAACTCAGAAAAGGAGACTCACAAGAAAGAGCAGATAATTCAGAAACTCTTCTGGCAGAAGAGATGGCCAAAAGGAACAAAACTTTCCAAGAAAGTAATTTAATGTCCAATGAATGCATAGGTTCAAACAGAGGAGATTGAAGAGCTCCCAGAACCAAATTCAAACTCCAAGGAGGAGAAATTGACTTAATGACAGGTTTTATACGAACCAAAGCTTGTACAAAACAATGAATATCAGGAAGAATAGCAATCTTTCTGTGAAAAAGAACAGAAAGAGCAGAGATTTGTCCTTTCAAAGAACTTGCGGACAAACCCTTATCTAAACCATCCTGAAGGAACTGTAAAATTCTTGGTATTCTAAAAGAATGCCAGGAAAAATGATGAGAAAGACACCAAGAAATATAAGTCTTCCAGACTCTATAATATATCTCTCGAGATACAGATTTACGAGCCTGTAACATAGTATTAATCACAGAGTCAGAGAAACCTCTTTGACCAAGAATCAAGCGTTCAATCTCCATACCTTTAAATTTAAGGATTTCAGATCCTGATGGAAAAAAGGACCTTGTGACAGAAGGTCTGGTCTTAACGGAAGAGTCCACGGTTGGCAAGAGGCGATCCGGACAAGATCCGCATACCAAAACCTGTGAGGCCATGCCGGAGCTACCAGCAGAACAAACGAGCATTCCTTCAGAATCTTGGAGATTACTCTTGGAAGAAGAACTAGAGGCGGAAAGATATAGGCAGGATGATACTTCCAAGGAAGTGATAATGCATCCACTGCCTCCGCCTGAGGATCCCGGGATCTGGACAGATACCTGGGAAGTTTCTTGTTTAGATGGGACGCCATCAGATCTATTTCTGGAAGTTCCCACATTTGAACAATCTGAAGAAATACCTCTGGGTGAAGAGACCATTCGCCCGGATGCAACGTTTGGCGACTGAGATAATCCGCTTCCCAATTGTCTACACCTGGGATATGAACCGCAGAGATTAGACAGGAGCTGGATTCTGCCCAAACCAAAATTCGAGATACTTCTTTCATAGCCAGAGGACTGTGAGTCCCTCCTTGATGATTGATGTATGCCACAGTTGTGACATTGTCTGTCTGAAAACAAATGAACGATTCTCTCTTCAGAAGAGGCCAAAACTGAAGAGCTCTGAAAATTGCACGGAGTTCCAAAATATTGATCGGTAATCTCACCTCCTGAGATTCCCAAACTCCTTGTGCCGTCAGAGATCCCCACACAGCTCCCCAACCTGTGAGACTTGCATCTGTTGAAATTACAGTCCAGGTCGGAAGCACAAAAGAAGCCCCCTGAATTAAACGATGGTGATCTGTCCACCATGTTAGAGAGTGTCGAACAATCGGTTTTAAAGATATTAATTGAGATATCTTCGTGTAATCCTTGCACCATTGCTTCAGCATACAGAGCTGAAGAGGTCGCATGTGAAAACGAGCAAAGGGGATCGCGTCCGATGCAGCAGTCATAAGACCTAGAATTTCCATGCATAAGGCTACCGAAGGGAATGATTGTGACTGAAGGTTTCGACAAGCTGTAATCAACTTTAGACGTCTCTTGTCTGTTAAAGACAGAGTCATGGAGACTGAATCCATCTGGAAACCCAGAAAGGTTACCCTTGTCTGAGGAATCAAAGAACTTTTTGGTAAATTGATCCTCCAACCATGATCTTGAAGAAACAACACAAGTCGATTCGTATGAGATTCTGCTAAATGTAAAGACTGAGCAAGTACCAAGATATCGTCCAAATAAGGAAATACCACAATACCCTGTTCTCTGATTACAGACAGCAGGGCACCGAGAACCTTTGTAAAAATTCTTGGAGCTGTAGCTAGGCCAAACGGCAGAGCCACAAACTGGTAATGCTTGTCCAGAAACGAGAATCTCAGGAACTGATAATGATCTGGATGAATCGGAATATGCAGATATGCATCCTGTAAATCTATTGTGGACATATAATTCCCTTGCTGAACAAAAGGTAAGATAGTCCTTACAGTTACCATCTTGAACGTTGGTATCCTTACACAACGATTCAATATTTTTAGATCCAGAACTGGTCTGAAAGAATTCTCCTTCTTTGGTACAATGAAGAGATTTGAATAAAACCCCATCCCCTGTTCCGGAACTGGAACTGGCATAATTACTCCAGTCAACTCTAGATCTGAAACACATTTCAGAAATGCTTGAGCTTTTACTGGATTTACTGGGACACGGGAAAGAAAAAATCTCTTTGCAGGAGGTCTCAACTTGAAACCAATTCTGTACCCTTCTGAAACAATGCTCTGAATCCAAAGATTGTGAACAGAATTGATCCAAATTTCCTTGAAAAAACGTAACCTGCCCCCTACCAGCTGAGCTGGAATGAGGGCCGCACCTTCATGTGGACTTAGAAGCAGGCTTTGCCTTTCTAGCTGGCTTGGATTTATTCCAGACTGGAGATGGTCTCCAAACTGAAACTGCTCCTGAGGATGAAGGATCAGGCTTTTGTTCTTTGTTGAAACGAAAGGAACGAAAACGATTATTAGCCCTGTTTTTACCTTTAGATTTTTTATCCTGTGGTAAAAAAGTTCCTTTCCCACCAGTAACAGTTGAAATAATGGAATCCAACTGAGAACCAAATAATTTGTTACCCTGGAAAGAAATGGAAAGTAAAGTTGATTTAGAAGCCATATCAGCATTCCAAGTTTTAAGCCATAAAGCTCTTCTAGCTAAAATAGCTAGAGACATAAACCTGACATCAACTCTGATAATATCAAAAATGGCATCACAGATAAAATTATTAGCATGCTGAAGAAGAAGAATAATATCATGAGAATCACGATGTGTTACTTGTTGCGCTAAAGTTTCCAACCAAAAAGTTGAAGCTGCAGCAACATCAGCCAAAGATATAGCAGGTCTAAGAAGATTACCTGAACACAGATAAGCTTTTCTTGGAAAGGACTCAATTTTCCTATCTAGAGGATCCTTAAATGAAGTACCATCTGACGTAGGAATAGTAGTACGTTTAGCAAGGGTAGAAATAGCCCCATCAACTTTAGGGATCTTGTCCCAAAATTCTAATCTGTCAGACGGCACAGGATATAATTGCTTAAAACGTTTAGAAGGAGTAAATGAATTACCCAAATTATCCCATTCTTTGGAAATTACTGCAGAAATAGCATTAGGAACAGGAAAAACTTCTGGAATAACCACAGGAGCTTTAAATACCTTATCTAAACGTTTAGAATTAGTATCAAGAGGACCAGAATCCTCTATTTCTAAAGCAATTAGTACTTCTTTAAGTAAAGAACGAATAAATTCCATTTTAAATAAATATGAAGATTTATCAGCATCAACCTCTGAGACAGAATCCTCTGAACCAGAGGAATCATCAGAATCAGAATGATGATGTTCATTTAAAAATTCATCTGTAGGGAGAGAAGTTTTAAAAGATTTTTTACGTTTACTAGAAGGAGAAATAACAGACATAGCCTTCTTTATGGATTCAGAAACAAAATCTCTTATATTATCAGGAACATTCTGCACCTTAGATGTTGAAGGAACTGCAACAGGCAATGGTACTTTACTAAAGGAAATATTATCTGCTTTAACAAGTTTGTCATGACAATCAATACAAACAACAGCTGGAGGAATAGCTACCAAAAGTTTACAGCAGATACACTTAGCTTTGGTAGATTCAGCACTTGACAGCGATTTTCCTGTAGTATCTTCTGACTCAGATGCAACGTGAGACATCTTGCAATATGTAAGAGAAAAAACAACATATATATAAAGCAAAATTGATCAAATTCCTTAAATGACAGTTTCAGGAATGGGAAAAAATGCCAAAGAACAAGCTTCTAGCAACCAGAAGCAATAAAAAATGAGACTTAAATAATGTGGAGACAAAAGTGACGCCCATATTTTTTCGCGCCAAATAAGACGCCCACATTATTTGGCGCCTAAATGCTTTTTGGCGGCAAAAATGACGCCACATCCGGAACGCCGACATTTTTGGCGCAAAATAACGTCAAAAAAATGACGCAACTTCCGGCGACACGTATGACGCCGGAAACGGAAATAGAATTTTTGCGCCAAAAAAGTCCGCGCCAAGAATGACGCAATAAAATGAAGCATTTTCAGCCCCCGCGAGCCTAACAGCCCACAGGGAAAAAGTCAAATTTTAAGGTAAGAAAAATGTTAAATTAAAATGCATTATCCCAAATATGAAACTGACTGTCTGAAAATAAGGAAAGTTGAACATTCTGAGTCAAGGCAAATAAATGTTTGAATACATATATTTAGAACTTTATAAACAAAGTGCCCAACCATAGCTAGGAGTGTCACAGAAAATAAGACTTACTTAGCCCAGGACACTCATCTACATATAGCAGATAGCCAAACCAGTACTGAAACGAGAATCAGCAGAGGTAATGGTATATATAAGAGTATATCGTCGATCTGAAAAGGGAGGTAAGAGATGAATCTCTACGACCGATAACAGAGAACCTATGAAATAGACCCCTTAGAAGGAGATCACTGCATTCAAATAGGCAATACTCTCCTCACATCCCTCTGACATTCACTGCACGCTGAGAGGAAAACCGGGCTCCAACTTGCTGCGGAGCGCATATCAACGTAGAATCTAGCACAAACTTACTTCACCACCTCCATCGGAGGCAAAGTTTGTAAAACTGAATTGTCGGTGTGGTGAGGGGTGTATTTATAGGCATTTTGAGGTTTGGGAAACTTTGCCCCTCCTGGTAGGAATGTATATCCCATACGTCACTAGCTCATGGACTCTTGCTAATTACATGAAAGAAATTCTGTAAACTACTGGGGCAGGGGTATCAGGTTTCACATCTTCTTCCGATCATTGGTAGTCCAGAATTTACACCGGGGCATGATAACAAGGTGTTTCGTGAATGGAAAGCACAGGGTCTGATATATCTCTCACAACTAAGGGAACCGCAATCGGGTATAACGAAATCCTATGAAAAATTAGCTAGGGAATTCAACTTAACCTCTAAACATTTTTATGCATATTTGCAAGTCCGTCATCTGATAGAGGATTATATAGTCAGATTTGGGCAGGACTGGGCACAACCAACCACTGACGTGGGGTTAGCATTATATAAAGTTGGCATCAGATCTATAACACCATGGTATCGCTATATAATGAAAGGTGAGGGAGTAGGACATGTTAACCAGATCAAAAGGAGATATGAATTATATTTTCCCTCTATACAAAGTAATGATATGATGGATAGTTTGGTGAGGACAGCTGAGTCTACAGACAGAGTTAATCTGAGGGAGTCGCAAGATAAATTAATTAATAATTTTTATTTAACCCCAGCCAGAATTGCTAAATGGTCACTCCAACAGAATATATGCCCAAAATGTCAAAATACAAATGCAGACCTGATACACTGTTTTTGGAATTGCCCCAAAATTTTACAATTTTGGATGAAAATACAGTATTGGATAAACAAGAATATAATGACCAAGATAGAATTAAAAGCAGTAGACATCTTTTTTCTGTATTCTACGGAGATCCCCAGTGACAGACAATTCATTAATCTATCGCTTCTGTTGGCAAGAAATCTAATTTGTAAAAGTTGGAAACAAAAAAATCCTCCATCTATAAAGGAATTCCAAAGCCATATGAGAATGCAGATCATTTTAGAGCAAATAGCATTAAAAAAGGAGGTTGAGAAACAGATCGGGACATTTTTTAAGAAATGGAAAAAATATATCTGTTTGTTACCTTTAGTATCCCAACAACAGTTTATAGCACCATTTAAAGACACTCGGCCCTTTTTGAATCTAATCATAGCAAGCGTATTGCCTCTAGATTGGATATCTTCTAGATAAGCCAGGATTGGTTAAGTATGGGGGGGGGTCCTTTTTTTTTTTGTCCTCTCCCTTTCTGCTCCCCTTCCTCCTCCCCTTCTTGTCACTATCTTCGGAAATAATAATTTAGATTTTGTAATCAAAATTAGTTAGACCTCAGTACTATTGGGTTATACAAGTTAAAAGACAGTAGGGGTCACTCGATCTAAAGATATAAGTGGTAGCGGGGACGTAATGTAGTGCGGGTGACCTCGTTGAGTATTCTTTGTTTTTCTTAATATGGAGCGTAAATTTTGTTTGATATTTGTATATGGATGACTCTGTTCTCTATTCTCATAGAAAATACATAAATAAATATTAAAAAAAACAACAATGAATGACATGTTTTTGCACATTGTACATTTTTTTGTGAATTATTCATTTTAATAATTATGTTTATGATTATGTAACACAATCATAATCATTACAATGAATGAATAATTCACAAAAAAATTGTTGTATAAATAATAAAAATAATGCGGTCATTGTGAGCGGGGCTAAACTTCAGTGCGGCCTACCAGTATGCCCGATGTCCAGTTTGGGCCTGGGTTCAAGAAGTCACCAAGTATGAGGGCAGAGGTATCTGAAGAAATGAAATAAGGTAGCCAGGTGGCAAAGTGATCTAGAAATAGAGTTGAGGATCCAGGGGGGCAGTATATGACAGCAACGTGTATAGAGAGGGGAGAGTATAAGCTAATCATGTGTGTTTCGAATTAAGAAAATGTGAAGGAAGAGAAGGGCTGTATTTGTTGAAAGGTGCAACGAGAGGAAAGTAAAACACCAACACCACCTCCTTGTCTATTATCAGACATAGGAGTGTGGCTGAAATGGAGACCCCCATGTGACATTGCAGCAGAGAAAGCTGTGTCTGAAGGTTTCTGTGAGACCCAGAATGTTGAGAGTGGGAAATAAAGAGGTCATGGATAGAAGTGAGCTTGTTGCGAACAGAGAGAGAGTTTCAGTGCACAAGGGAAGGGGGAGGTGGCTTTAGATGCAAGAGGAATGAGATTAAGATCACCAGAGTTTTGTTTTTGAAGTCTATTGAAAGGCACACATGGGTGTGGCAAAGCTAGGAAGTTGTGGGGGACCAGGATTAGGGGAGATGTCACTAGCAGCTAGTATGCGCAAGAGGGAGCGTGACATGAGATGAGATGCTGATTTACAGTAATGAGACTGTTTTTGGGATGAGGTGCAAAGGGGAGAGAGAGTCTTTAGGAATGTGTGACGTTCATGAATACAAAAGTAAAGTGAGGTTAAGAGTGATGGGCTAATGAGCAATGCAGGTGGTGAGGGGGAAGAAGTAATTGAATAAAGTAGTTTGTTATAGAGACAAAAGGTAGCAAAAAGGATATTGAGCATTATTACCAACTAAGCAAATAGTGGATAAAACACACTTTAACAACAGAACTTGCCTTGTGCCTTGTCCAATCTTTGTTCAATTCTTGTATAACTCTTTTGCCCTATTCTTAGTACCTCACTTATAAATATTCACTTAAAAGATGTGAACAGATAATGTTACCATACTGCTATCTAAACCTGCAATGGCAGGGGACCTACCAGTCAAAGCAATGCCCCCACTGCAATATATAATAATATTATAATGATACAACTGTTTAACACTAAACTAGTAAAGAACAATTATAAATCTCTGGTCAATACAGTGAAAAATAATGCAATAAGTGCAGTTACTCTGGACTGCAAGAAAGAATCTGATCCTGACCCCACACAAAAAAAGTAAAAGAGTGATCTCCAGCTGTAGTGAGCAAAGTGACTTATTTTTTATACAGGGTCCAAAACAGCAAAGCAACGTTTCGGGCTAACAATAAGCCCTTTTTCAAGCATGACATTAAGTAAATAAAACAGTGTTTAAATAGCCATATTGGCGCCAAACAATTGTGATAAATGCACAAATATCGCCCTCTAATGGTGAAAAATGAGTACTACATATAAAAATACATTCCATACAAAATTCATTGTTACAAAATATGTGTTGCAAAATATATGTGTTAAAACTCAATGATCAACTTATTTAGGATACAATGCCAAGTGATCCTATAAAAAATGAAAATAAAAATAAATATCAAATTGTGAGCGTGACAAACATAATATAATGTAAATATAAGTTATATAAATTCAATATTAAAAATATTGGTTTAAAATTAATAGTGCTCATTATATTACAATTTAATCTGTAAAGAACGTTTTATTTATAGAAACACAATCACCTGAACGGGTTATATTTAAAAATTGATACATATGGGAATCCCTCAAAAAAGAATACCCATACCTCAATAAGTCAAAAATAAATAAAAACATATGGATACTCAGTATGTAAATGCGTTAATTCCAAGTTTATGCCTAATATTATTACATAAGTAAATATTTGAATTATTAAAATATAACCCATCAAGATGCAGAATTTAAAACACATAGGTAAAGTAAATGCATACAGATAAAACTACCAAGGAGAACTAACTGGGGAAATGGAATATCTAGGTCCTAAATCTTAAATGTTGTCCAATTACACTCCCTATTAAGGCCTTTAGGCCATAAGGTGTTGAGTTCATTAATCCAAAAGGCCTCCCTTTTATTTAACAAAGCCTCTCTATCACCGCCTCTCCTGGGCATATGAACTTGTTCCAAGATTTGGAAACTAAGTTGACCGATATTATGTCCAGCTTGTAAAAAATGTGAAGCCCCCGGAGCATCCATGCCCCATCTAATATATGACTTGTGTTCAAAGATTCTCTCACGGGCTTCTCTGGTCGATTGTCCGATATTTAACAACGAACATGGACACTTAATTGCATAAATAATAAACTCTGATCTTACAAGTCAAATATTCCCTGATTTGGTATTTTTTACCTGTATAAGGATGAAATTATTTTTCACCTTTAATCATAGAGTTACAATTCACACATGAAAGACAAGGAATGGTTTTTTAAATGTGTGTTTGCGACTGCCAACATCCGCTCTAACTGGTCTTTTATGTTGAGGCTCCTTTTGTAAGCTGGCATTGGTAGCTCTGAAAATGCATTAATGTCAGGATGACACTTCTGTAGAATGTGCCAATACTTACGTATAATTTTATTTACCCGACTACTTCTAGTATTGTACTGTGATACAAAAATTAACCTGTTTTATTCTTATTTCTCTTTGTTACGGTGGACTCAGAACTTTTTGGTCTTGAAATAATCTTTTGCTTTTCTTTATGTACAAGATCAACAGGGTAACCTCTTTGTATAAATTTGACATCTGTTCCAGTCGTGTTATTTTTAAATCAGTGTCAGACACAATGCGATCTACTCGCAAGTTGTCTTTTAGGTATAGCTCTAAAGGTAGAAGGTGGATGAAAGCTGCCCTACAACAAAGTGTTATTATCTGTGGGCTTTGAATAAATATCAGCCCTCAATCCATATTCACCTTTAGAGATACACATGTCTAAAAATTGAATGGACTGTTCATTCCATGTCAGGCTAAATTTGATGCCATTGACAGATCTATTGAGATCATCAATAAAGGAAAATAGGGATCCAATGTCGCCATACCATATACCAAACACATCGTCAATGAAACGCCACCAAGTGGCACCAAATTTTTTAAACAATATATGTTCATAAACTAATAATTTCTCAAAATTGTTCATGAAGATGTTGGCATAGGTTGGGGCGACATTGGATCCCATTGCAGTACCTTTTTTTTAAAGAAAAATTCATCCTTAAAGAGAAAATAATTCATGTAAATTGCGAGTAGATCGCATTGTGTCTGACACTGATTTAAAAATAACACGACTGGAACAGATGTCAAAGAAATTTATACAAAGAGGTTAACCTGTTGATCTTGTACATAAAGAAAAGCAAAAGATTATTTCAAGACCAAAAAGTTCTGAGCCCACCGTAGCAAAGAGAGATAAGAATAAAACAGATAGGTTAATTTTTGTATCACAGTACAATACTAGAAGTAGTCAGGTAAATAAAATTATACGTAAGTATTGGCACATTCTACAGAAGTGTCATCCTGACATTAATGCATCTTCAGAGCTACCAATGCCAGCTTACAAAAGGAGCCCTAACATAAAAGACCAGTTAGTTAGAGCGGATGTTGGCAGTCGCAAACACACTCAAAAAACCATTACCGGTAAGCGACGCACAGGATGCTATCCTTGTCTTTCATGTGTGAATTGTAACTCTTTGATTAAAGGTGAAAAAAAAAATTTCATCCTTATACAGGTAAAAAATACCAAATCAGGGAATATTTGACTTGTAGATCAGAGTTTATTATTTATGCAATTAAGTGTCCATGTTCGTTGTTATATAATCGGACAATCGACCAGAGAAGCCCGTGAGAGAATCTCTGAACACAAGTCAAATATTAGATGTGGCAAGGATGCTCCGGTGTCTTCACATTTTTTACAAGCTGGACATAATATCAGTCAACTTCGTTTCCAAATCTTGGAACAAGTTCATATGCCCAGGAGAGGCGGTGATAGAGAGGCTTTGTTAAATAAAAGGGAGGCCTTTTGGATTAATGAACTCAACACCTTATGGCCTAAAGGCCTTAATAGGGAGTGTAATTGGACAACATTTAAGATTTAGGACCTAGATATTCCATTTCCCCAGTTAGTTCTTCTTGGTAGTTTTATCTGTATGCATTTACTTTACCTGTGTGTTTAAATTCTGCATCTTGATGGGTTATGTTTTAATAATTCAAATATTTACTTATGTAATAATATTAGGCATAAACTTGGAATTAACCCATTTACATACTGAGTATCCATAAGTTTTTATTTATTTTTGACATATTGAGGTATGGGTATTCTGTTTTGAAGGATTCCCATATGTATCAATTTTTAAATATAATCCATTCAGGTGATTGTGTTTCTATAAATAAAAAGTTCTTTACAGATTAAATTATAATATAATGAGCACTATTAATTTTAAACCAATATTTTTAATATTGAATTTATATAACTTATATTTACATTATATTATGTTTGTCATGCTCACAATTTGATATTTATTTTTATTTTTTATAGGATCACTTGGCATTGTATCCTAAATAAGTTGATCATTGAGTTTTAACACATATTTTGCAACACATATTTTGTAACAATGACTTTTGTATGGAATGTATTTTTATATGTAGTACTCATTTTTCACCATTAGAGGGCGATATTTGTGCATTTATCACAATTGTTTGGCGCCAATATGGCTATTTAAACACTGTTTTATTCACTTAATGTCATGCTTGAAAAAGGGCTTATTGTTAGCCCGAAACGTTGCTTTGCTGTGTTGGACCCTGTATAAAAAATAAGTCACTTTGCTCACTACAGCTGGAGATCACTTTTTACTTGATTTGTTTGGGCTTGGTAAGCCTCCTCCGTGCTCTTGTGAGTAGTGGGTGCTGTATTCATTTCTGCTTACTTCAAGCCCACAAAAAAAAAAACCAACAGGCCACAAAGCTGACAGAGACACACACAAAAGCACTGTTCAGAAGCTGAAGTAAAGATGGCTGATGTTTACTTAGAATCCAATCTCCCTATGCTGGGTAAACAAGTGGACAAGCCTGTTTGGTATTAAATGCCTGACTTGCTGCCCCTCACATTAATCATTTAGCAATGCTCTGTCAGGATTGGACAAGGGAAGTTGTGCACTTGTATGGTCTGTACTTCACTGCAAAGAAATGAGCTGATTTGTCAAGCAATGTCAGCTATTTTCCCCTTTCCTGTGTTCTCAACACGTTTTTTATGGCACCAAAAAAGAAAAAATTTAAACAAATGCAACTAACATGAAAATTTGGTTAAATCACCCATTTCAGTCCGCTGTCTGTTTCGTTATGTGGACGAATAGGCCATAATAATTCAGACAAATAGTTATTCACCCGAAGAAGAATGCTCAGGTCTACTGAAAATGTTAGTGCTACAGGATTGGCTATAGCAAAGTTATATAAACAAGAGGCAATAGCAGAAATCAAGCTACCAGTGGGGAGTAAAATAGTGCCCAGCCCATTTGAAAGGGTTTCCATTAACAACTTTGAATACAATGAATTCTTTCAGCTGCTTGCCTTAATATACTGCCCATTTAATAATAGAAAAAGCAATATATATTTACAAATGGAGCAAACCCACTTAAATGTGAAATTAAGAATTTCTTCATGAAAAACTAAAAAGACAACAATTTTTTATAAAATATTTATTTTTAAAAATTATAATTCCTTCTACAAAAATATGATATACATTAATAATATAACTTTATGAGTGTCAGTTAAGTGAACAGCCAATGAGACTGAATTTAAACATTTTAATAATTTTTTGTACCTTATATATTTATAAAAAAAAAAAAACCCCACAAACTTTAAACCAAAAATATTGCTCTTGAGTGCAAGCTATGCTTATGAGACATGCCACGTGTTTTCTGTGACTTATTTATAGGTATATTTTGTTTCTATAGTGATTAGTCTGAGGTTGAGAAAGAGAGAAAGGAAAAAAGAAAGAGAAAGAAATAAAGAGAAAGAAATAAAGAAAGAAAAAAGAAAGCTAGAAAGAGAAAAAAGAGAAAAAAGAAAGCTAGAAAGAGAGAAAAAAAAGAGAAAGAAAAAAAGAAAGCTAGAAAGAGAAAAAAAGAGAAAGAGAAAAAAAAGAGAAAGAAAAAAAAAGAAAGCTAGAAAGAGAGAGAAAGAAAAAAAGAAAAAAAAGAAAGCTAGAAAGAGATAGAAAGAAAAAAAGAAAGCTAGAAAGAAAAAAAGAAAGCTAGAAAGAGAAAAAAAAAGAAAGCTAGAAAGAGAAAAAAAAAAGAAAGCTAGAAAGAGAGAAAGAAAAAAAGAAAGCTAGAAAGAGAAAAAAAGAGAAAGAAAAAAGAAAGCTAGAAAGAGAGAAAAAAAGAGAAAGCAAAAAGAGAAAGCTAGAAAGAAAAAAAGAAAGCTAGAAAGAGAAAAAAGAGAAAGAGAAAAAGAAAGCTAGAAAGAGAAAAAAAGAGAAAGAAAAAAAGAAAGTAAATAGAGAAAGAGAAAAAAAGATAAAGAAAAAAGAAAGCTAGAAAGAGAAAAAAAGAGAAAGAGAAAAAGAAAGCTAGAAAGAGAAAAAAAGAGAAAGAGAAAAAGAAAGCTAGAAAGAGAAAGAGAAAAAAAGAAAGCTAGAAAGAGGAAAAAAAAGAGAAAGAAAAAAAGAAAGCTAGAAAGAGAAAAAAAAGAGAAAGAAAAAAAAGAAAGCTAGAAAAAGAAAAAAAAAGAAACAAAAAAAGAAAGCTAGAAAGAGAAAAAAAGAAACAAAAAAAGAAAGCTAGAAAGAGAAAAAAAAAAAGAGAAACAAAAAAAGAAAGCTAGAAAAAGAAAAAAAAAAGAGAAACAAAAAAAGAAAGCTAGAAAGAGAAAAAAAGAGAAAGAGAGAAAGAGAAAGTGTCAAGGTTGCATATTACTTTAAATAACATTTTAATTATTATTTTTTAAACTACATACAATAAAAACATACAATTTATTGCATTAAAATGCATATTTAGCAGACAATTGTATGCAAGTTATATTTATAAATATAAAAAAATATATAAAATTGCCACCCATCATGTTATCGCATTCATAAAGTCTGTCCACTAAATTATCTGAAACCTAAACACGCAGAAATTCAAGTTCTCAAACCAAAACATAATTTGCCTTTTAAAGCCTTCATTAATTTGCTTTCTAACAATGGGCATTGTTTTAGTGCTACAATCAGCAGGTTACAATACATAGCATATTCCATTTGTATACAGATACAGTAGTATTTTCCATGCATTTTTATATGTGGTAGACTAGCTATGCAGACGTAATATAAGCAAACGTAGACTGAACAGTATACTGTACTCAAAATGTGTTACTCCCATGCATAATATTCCAAAAAGTGTATACACTGACATTTTTTTTTCTAAAAAAAAGATTGCTATAAAGCATTTCAATGTTCTTTGTTTAATAAATATATTGGTCTCTACCCCAGCAAAGGCCCAGCTTAGCTAAATGGAAGGTAACATACATTAACGGCATTTTAAGTGACACTCAAATGTTCCAAATATATAATCCTTTAGTCAGTTTGCCTTACATACATATATATATATATATATATATATATATATATATATATATATATAACACATACAGCTGAGCTTGTGATAAAAATAAATTAATAAAGCTTTGACTTATTGAAGAAAAAAAAAAAAAAAAAAGAAGTGTGTATGTAAAAGGCATCTTTCAGGGTCTCCTTAGGATGGCTGCAGTAAATGGCGTCCAACACATATCCAGAAATTTTAATTAAATTGGTTTCTTAATCTGGTAACAGAGCTTATATATTTTAGTAACAGCAGCAATGCACCTGCCTGCAGGTAATTTCAGCAACACCTGCAAAGGAAAAACAAATATAAATAAGAAAAGCTGCCAAGATAGAAACTCTACATTTCATATTCAGTGATAAATGAGTGGCTTCAAACTGGCAAAACAGTGTATTGTGTATGACTTATTAAGAGAAGTGTGAAGAATAAAATAGGTTTATACTAAAAAAAAAAAAAATTTGATTATTTACTTCTAGGTAAACTGAGTTTCTTCCATTTTCACTGTGGAATCATCATCATTTAACGCCTCTACTTCATTCGCTTTTCTTTTCCGCCTGCGTTGTTTTCTGCAGTGGCTGATAGAACGAAAGAAGAAACAGTAAATGTTTCGTATGAGGATGCTAGAATTGTTTCAAGACTAGTTACATGGTGTTTAGGGTTTAAAATTTAAATAGAAAGTTAAATCACTTATAAAATAATCAAGCATAATTTTTTTTAAAAAAAGTCAATATACATTTTATCTGCTTTTCATGTAATATACTTCTGCAAACTGATTTTTCCACAAATTGGATGGAGTACTTATTGTATGGGTAACTATGCTGTAATTTCTCTGGACAAGCAACATGATACACAGTTAGATCAGTGCATGGGTTCACTTACGGCTATCCAGGATTACTACAAGAAACCTTGTAAACAAACCCATGATGCTTTTCAGAAGGAGTTTCTGATGACTGATTTGAAATAGCTAAATCCTGTTTGCTAAAAATACTACTACTACTAATAATAATAATAAAAACTTTAAATACTTTTTAAACAACTATAGCGCATGGTGATCTTATGTAATGGTTTTGTAAAGGCAGGGGTCAAAATTAGTGAGAATGGAGTTCTAGCACTATTTTTGCAGGAGGAACTATTTCCCCCTAGACTGAGAACAGAAAATAGTCTTTGCAATTAAAGGTGTCTGTGAAACATCTGGAAGTAGGATAAGCCCAATAACTTTATTTTATACACCAATAGTATGTGCAGTCTGTTTATCTATGTTGGTGTCAGTATGTCTAGCAATTAATGGTCAGCAGGCCAGATTCTCTGCAGAATGCTGACCTGTGCAGGACAATGTATGTGCTGTAGATTCAACCTTACCAGTTTCATCCCAAAGTAAAGGTGACCTGTTTTGCTTTCAATGTTACTGTGCCCTCATGCCTCCTGCTTTCTTTGCCAGTGTTATTTGCTTCAAATTTACTTGGTATACATGTTAATGGTAAAACAAAAATGACACTCTGATGCCTTGTGGCCATACTTTTATCATAAATCACATTATCATTGTTTTTTTACTGCACAGTGAGTGCACACACTGACCATATCAGATCATGACAGAGCATTACACATCCTAAGAGCCAGGAGCAGCATCTCCTAAATTTTGACTAAGGGCTAGATTTATCATAGCTGAGGCGTACAGGGGCACGTATACGAGCCCCTGTACGCCTCAGCTCGCCTGTGGCAGTGCAAAATTACCCGTAGGTAATCAACATTGCACACAAGCGCAATTTTGCGCTCGCGTGCAATCCCGCCCCCTGCCCGCGCACAGCCAATCACGCGTGGGCAGGAGCTGTCAATCTCCTCGGTCGGACTCGACCGAGGAAATTGAATTTCACCACCTTAGAGGTGGCGAAGAGCATAGGGAAGCAGTGGTCTGGTGACTGCTGCTTGATAAATCACAGCGAGCAAGTTCTTGTGAGAACTTGCTGCCGTAGGGGCTTTATAAATCTAGCCCTAAGTCTCTTAGCTTTTTGTATTATTCAACATCATCTATATTCAAATGTTCCTTCATGTGTTCTAAAAAGGGTGTGTCCGGCTTCTCAGTTTTCAGTATCAGTTGAATACAAAATTACAAATAAAAATGTCCCTCATACTGCGTAAAAATCTAACCACGTTTGTCCATCCTCAGGCCCAAAGGCAACAATTTAGCCCTTCATTGGTTTTAATTCGCTTTCATTAACCAGAGTGTATAGATTATATAAATATAAATACAGTGTGTGTGTTTGTGTGTGTGTGTGTGTATAAAACAATATTAATTGTGAGGGGGTGCAAGTCTTGCTGAGTTCCCATACTTTTTTAGGTAGAAATTGGATCCTGAGTAAGGGGACCAACGATTTCTAGTGGTGGCCCTAAGGATAGCTGCAATTTCTCAATAGCATGAGGCATATATGTGCAACCACCAATTAGCAGAAGTGAGCCTTTGATTTTCAACAAAAAATACCAAGAGAAAAAAAAAAAGAGTAATTTGATGATAGAAGAAAATTGTAAAGTTGTTTCAAATTTAATGCTCTTTCAGAATAATGAAAACAAATTGGTTTCATCTCCCTTTAAGAGATGTTACTTTAAATGGACAAGATTACGAGTGGCACTCTAACAGTTATGTGCAAGTAAAAAGGGGTTTATCGCAGCTATTTGCGAGTGTCGGGTGTAGCGCTCGTATTACAAGTTAAAAGTAAACTGGATCGATTGAGCGCAATTTAAGTTAACGCGTGTTGGGATAGTGCGTCCTCAGAGCTCTGGTTAAACGTTTTGAGAAACAATAAAAAAAAAAAAAAAGAGTGTCACAAAGCACATAAAAAATAGATTTAAATGTACAGCTACACATATAATAACATTATTTGATAAAAAATATTAAAATAAAATATTGCACAAAATAAGTTATAAGGGCTCAAAGATATAAGGTCTCAGGTGTTAGAAAAAAAAAAGGCAGGCTAAAGACTTTAAAAAAAAAAAGATACATACAAAAATGTACTTAAATGTATGAACAGACATGTAATTTATAATAATGAATAACTGTCTAATAATCCCACTCTCTCAAATTGATTATTCTTAATTCTGCACAGGAATAGAAAAAGCAATATGAATATATGTAAATAGTTAATAGGAGTAAAGCTGATTTGTGACACATAGTTTAAGTGATCTTGATAAAGTCAGGGTTAACTCCCGAAACGTGTAGATTTGCTCACTAACATTATCAGGAGAAGGTGTCAGTCAGTAAAAGCAGAACGGGGGCAACAAACACTTTCGGCTAGATTTGGAGTTTGGCGGTAAAAGGGCTGTTAACGCTCCGCGGGTTTTTTTCTGGCCGCACCATAAATTTAACTCTGGTATCGAGAGTTCAAACAAATGCTGCGTTAGGCTCCAAAAAAGGAGCGTAGAGCATTTTTACCGCAAATACAACTCTCGATACCAGAGTTGCTTACGGACGCGGCCGGCCTCAAAAACGTGCTCGTGCACGATTCTCCCATAGGAAACAATGGGGCTGTTTGAGCTGAAAAAAAACCTAACACCTGCAAAAAAGCAGCGTTCAGCTCCTAACGCAGCCCCATTGTTTCCTATGGGGAAACACTTCCTACGTCTGCACCTAACACTCTAACATGTACCCCGAGTCTAAACACCCCTAGCCTTACACTTATTAACCCCTAATCTGCCGCCCCCGCTATCGCTGACCCCTGCATTACACTTTTAACCCCTAATCTGCCGCTCCGTAAACCGCCGCCACCTACGTTATCCCTATGTACCCCTAATCTGCTGCCCTAACATCGCCGACCCCTATATTATATTTATTAACCCCTAATCTGCCCCCCACAACGTCGCCGACACCTACCTACACTTATTAACCCCTAATCTGCCGAGCGGACCTGAGCGCTACTATAATAAAGTTATTATCCCCTAATCCGCTTTACTAACCCTATCATAAATAGTATTAACCCCTAATCTGCCCTCCCTAACATCGCCGACACCTACCTTCAATTATTAACCCCTAATCTGCCGACCGGAGCTCACCGCTATTCTAATAAATGTATTAACCCCTAAAGCTAAGTCTAACCCTAACACCCCCCTAAGTTAAATATAATTTTTATCTAACGAAATAAATTAACTCTTATTAAATAAATGATTCCTATTTAAAGCTAAATACTTACCTGTAAAATAAATCCTAATATAGCTACAATATAAATTACATTTATATTATAGCTATTTTAGGATTAATATTTATTTTACAGGTAACTTTGTATTTATTTTAACCAGGTACAATAGCTATTAAATAGTTAAGAACTATTTAATAGTTACCTAGTTAAAATAATTACAAATTTACCTGTAAAATAAATCCTAACCTAAGTTATAATTAAACCTAACACTACCCTATCAATAAAATAATTAAACACAATTGCTACAAATAAATACAATTAAATAAACTATCTAAAGTACAAAAAATAAAAAAGAACTAAGTTACAGAAAATAAAAAAATATTTACAAACATAAGAAAAATATTACAACAATTTTAAACTAATTACACCTACTCTAAGCCCCCTAATAAAATAACAAAGACCCCCAAAATAAAAAATTCCCTACCCTATTCTAAAATACAAAAATTACAAGCTCTTTTACCTTACCAGCCCTGAACAGGGCCCTTTGCGGGGCATGCCCCAAGAATTTCAGCTCTTTTGCCTGTAAAAAAAAACATACAATACCCCCCCCCAACATTACAACCCACCACCCACATACCCCTAATCTAACCCAAACCCCCCTTAAATAAACCTAACACTAAGCCCCTGATGATCTTCCTACCTTGTCTTCACCATGCCAGGTTCACCGATCCGTCCTGGCTCCAAGATCTTCATCCAACCCAAGCGGGGGTTGGCGATCCATAATCCGGTGCTCCAAAGTCTTCCTCCTATCCGGCAAGAAGAGGACATCCGGACCGGCAAACATCTTCTCCAAGCGGCATCTTCTATGTTCTTCCATCCGATGACGACCGGCTCCATCTTGAAGACCTCCAGCGCGGATCCATCCTCTTCTTCCGACGACTAGACGACGAATGACGGTTCCTTTAAGGGACGTCATCCAAGATGGCGTCCCTCGAATTCCGATTGGCTGATAGGATTCTATCAGCCAATCGGAATTAAGGTAGGAATTTTCTGATTGGCTGATGGAATCAGCCAATCAGAATCAAGTTCAATCCGATTGGCTGATCCAATCAGCCAATCAGATTGAGCTCGCATTGTATTGGCTGATCGGAACAGCCAATAGAATGCGAGCTCAATCTGATTGGCTGATTGGATCAGCCAATCGGATTGAACTTGATTCTGATTGGCTGATTCCATCAGCCAATCAGAAAATTCCTACCTTAATTCCGATTGGCTGATAGAATCCTATCAGCCAATCGGAATTCGAGGGACGCCATCTTGGATGACGTCCCTTAAAGGAACCGTCATTCGTCGTCTAGTCGTCGGAAGAAGAGGATGGATCCGCGCTGGAGGTCTTCAAGATGGAGCCGGTCGTCATCGGATGGAAGAACATAGAAGATGCCGCTTGGAGAAGATGTTTGCCGGTCCGGATGTCCTCTTCTTGCCGGATAGGAGGAAGACTTTGGAGCACCGGATTATGGATCGCCAACCCCCGCTTGGGTTGGATGAAGATCTTGGAGCCAGGACGGATCGGTGAACCTGGCATGGTGAAGACAAGGTAGGAAGATCATCAGGGGCTTAGTGTTAGGTTTATTTAAGGGGGGTTTGGGTTAGATTAGGGGTATGTGGGTGGTGGGTTGTAATGTTGGGGGGGGGGTATTGTATGTTTTCTTTTACAGGAAAAAGAGCTGAACTTCTTGGGGCATGCCCCGCAAAGGGCCCTGTTCAGGGCTGGTAAGGTAAAAGAGCTTGTAACTTTTTAAATTTAGAATAGGGTAGGGAATTTTTTATTTTGGGGGTCTTTGTTATTTTATTAGGGGGCTTAGAGTAGGTGTAATTAGTTTAAAATTGTTGTAATATTTTTCTTATGTTTGTAAATATTTTTTTATTTTCTGTAACTTAGTTCTTTTTTATTTTTTGTACTTTAGATAGTTTATTTAATTGTATTTATTTGTAGCAATTGTGTTTAACCCCTTAAGGACCAGCGACGTACCCTGTATGTCGCTGGCCTTTTTTTGGGACTTGTTTGTTTTATAGTGCGGTCTTGCCACCAGCGTTGAGACTGCTCTATTCCACAAAGCCTGCTGGAGGGAGGGCATTAATAGCGTGTTCTTGCTAGACTTGTGCTATTATGTCCTGAAAAAACCCTTAACGACCAGTGACATACAGGGTACATTGTGGTCATTAAGGGGTTAATTAATTTATTGATAGTGTAGTGTTAGGTTAATTGTAGGTAATTGTAGGTAGTTTATTTAATTATTTTATTGATAGGGTAGTGTTAGGTTTAATTATATCTTAGGTTAGGATTTATTTTACAGGTAAATTTGTAATTATTTTAACTAGGTAACTATTAAATAGTTCTTAACTATTTAATAGCTATTGTACCTGGTTAAAATAAATACAAAGTTACCTGTAAAATAAATATTAATCCTAAAATAGCTATAATATAAATGTAATTTATATTGTAGCTATATTAGGATTTATTTTACAGGTAAGTATTTAGCTTTAAATAGGAATCATTTATTTAATAAGAGTTAATTTATTTCGTTAGATAAAAATTATATTTAACTTAGGGGGGTGTTAGTGTTAGGGTTAGACTTAGCTTTAGGGGTTAATACATTTATTAGAATAGCGGTGAGCTCCGGTCGGCAGATTAGGGGTTAATAATTGAAGGTAGGTGTCGGCGATGTTAGGGAGGGCAGATTAGGGGTTAATACTATTTATGATAGGGTTAGTGAGGCGGATTAGGGGTTAATAACTTTATTATAGTAGCGCTCAGGTCCGCTCGGCAGATTAGGGGTTAATAAGTGTAGGTAGGTGTCGGCGACGTTGTGGGGGGCAGATTAGGGGTTAATAAATATAACATAGGGGTCGGCGATGTTAGGGGCAGAAGATTAGGGGTACATAGGGATAACGTAGGTGGCGGCGATTTGCGGTCGGAAGATTAGGGGTTAATTATTTTAAGTAGCTTGCGGCGACGTTGTGTGGGGCAAGTTAGGGGTTAATAAATATAATATAGGGGTCGGCGGGGTTAGGGGCAGCAGATTAGGGGTACATAAGTATAACGTAGGTGGCGGTCGGCAGATTAGGGGTTAAAAATTTTAATAGAGTGGCGGCGATGTGGGGGGACCTCGGTTTAGGGGTACATAGGTAGTTTATGGGTGTTAGTGTAGTTTAGGGTACAGTAGTTAAGAGCTTTATGAACCGGCGTTAGCCAGAAAGCTCTTAACTCCTGCTATTTTCAGGCGGCTGGAATCTTGTCGTTAGAGCTCTAACGCTCACTGCAGAAACGACTCTAAATACCAGCGTTAGAAAGATCCCATTGAAAAGATAGGCTACGCAAATGGCGTAGGGGGATCTGCGGTATGGAAAAGTCGCGGCTGTAAAGTGAGCGTTAGACCCTTTAATCACTGACTCTAAATACCGGCGGTAGCCTAAAACCAGCGTTAGGAGCCTCTAACGCTGGTTTTGACGGCTACCGCCGAACTCTAAATCTAGGCCTTTGTGTTGTATACGAGTGTTTAATGCTTAAACCTGTTGTGGCGCTCGAATATGCTGGATACACATCCATTCTGGAATTGTTACATCTTTTTTCTTCTATCACAAAGAGGTTACAGAGCTGAAAAGGTTGATCCAGCACTTTGTACAAATTACGAATGTTTCTGGCTTTTAAATCCTATTGTAGCGCTCTCACTAACCTCTTATCCTGGGTCGTCAGCCACACAAGTTGAATTAAATACAACAGTGGAAAAAGATCCCAATAATAACTTTTTCACGAAGAGTTCTGGTGTGGTCTAAATACACAGATTAACCAATCAACTGGATTTGACCAAATAACCAATTGGAAAAAGAAGAACAGAGGTCACGTAACAAACAGCGCTTTCAGATAATCAAGCGTCTACACATGCAGTGTGTCCTGGAGATTTCCTCCAACAAACACAGACAACGAGTTCAGAAACCTAGCGTTATCAAGCGCAAGAGTAAAGGTACTATCTGGATCCACATTCAGTCTGGTATTTCATGGACCTGTTTTAAACCATAATTTTGACATTGTCAAATATAGAATCTGACAGTCCTATTTGAGAAATGTGCGCTATCTGGAGAGCATTCCCTTCTTTTCTTCTTCTAAGATACCTTTGTGATTCACATTTTTAGAGATTTGTGTGCAAACTTTTTTGGGGGTTTTTCTATTTACTGTCAATAGGGCAGCTCTCACACCATCTTTCTCTTTTGATACATAGTTTAAGTAAGCAATCAGATTGGTCAATTTCACAATTCCTACTTGAAGAAGGTATAAAATCTGCATGTATTGCTAATCAATCATGACTCTTGAGAAAGCCCTACGTAACAAACAAGGGTGAAACCCCCTGTGTTTGAAGGTGACATGCTACACTTGGAGGAGGCTGTGAGGAGTTTTCAGTGACTACAGGGAACACCGGGACATGTATGGAAACAACTACATGTGTACAGCAGCAGTTTGGTGACTCCTATTTGCAGGCACAAGCAGAATATCTTTCAACACAATACCATAATTAATCCGTTGAGTAGATGGACAGAGGGGCAGCTCTGGGAGGACCATGGACTGGCTTCTAACCGCTTGCTGTGGGTTATCCATACCTTTGATTCTGTATTTCATCACTCTAGGAGGATTGATGTTTACCGCTTACGTGCTGTGTTGTGCTTGACTCTGGACTGAATTGCCATTGATCTAACTGCTGCTGTGACCTTACTAATCTGCCCCGGACTGTGCAACTTTCCCATGTAGTTTGTAAACCAAGATATTTGGTCTTAGGATGCATTGGCCTCTACTAATAATCTTACCTCCTCAGTACCCTCCTTTAGCCGGATTGGTCACAATGTTTATATATATTCTTTGAGGTAATTTACTTAGTGAACTTTTTGCTCTTATATGAGGTTGTGCTGGATTAGTTCATCTTAGCAATACTTTGATATTATATATATATATATATATATAATGTAGAAAAGTTCAGTATCTGCACTCTCACCAACTTTCCACAACTGCCAGGGTGCTCTCAGGAGTATATAGTAGGAAAATGATTCAAAGCACTCTCTGGACTTTTGATAATAAAGGCAAATTTAATTGTGATAGTGACGTTTCGGGACCAAACCTGTCCCTTCTTCTGACAGTCAAACAATGCAAAAACCAAACTTAAATAGGCCATTCAGACCCTCCCCTGTATTGCTACCAATCACAGGTAAGCGTGTGCAAAAGTGAAGACCACACCAAAATAAGGTGTGGAAGAGTGGTTGTGTACAATGTGTAATTATAAAGGTGTCTAAAATTTATATAAAACTGAAATCTCATATTAGTGTGATAATCATATATGTTTCTAAGTGAGCTTTGATCAAAATAGTTAAGTTATAAGAGCAATTACTGCCATTTTTCAAAATACATATCAAGGATTCACCCCTCCTTTAGAGTGCACCAAATGGATACTACCACTATTCAAAGGAACCACCCCTATTCATTGATAGGTTCTAGTCCATAGTCATAACATTACTACATAATATAACTATCCTGGTCATCTAGCCACTGAACACAGCTATTTTCTATTGTTATAACTTCACAGCACCCCATATATGTGGTATTATTGAACCACACCACAAAAAAACGATTATACACACCCTGCGATCAACTAACCATTAGATGCTATTGATATCGTCGCATTTGCTGACACACCCCTCCTGCTCTCATAGGTTACGCCTAAACAGCACCTCTCAATTTTCATATGTGTCAAAAACTAAAATAAAATAAGCGTTAGCAACCAGATCCTTATAAGATTAAATGTCAGAGACTTTGGGTACATATCTGTCTTAAGGTGTTTGCCACTCAGATGTTCAGATTATAACAGTATATATCGTGCGATCAGACCGCAACTGAGATCTGTTGTCATCTGTAAACACACCCCTCCTACTCTCATAGGTTAAGTCTAGACAACACCTCTAAAATTCCCTATGTATTGGAAAATAAAATTAGCGTTAACACCAGGATCCTGCTCTCATAGGTTCAGTCTAACCATCACCTATCGATTTCCATATATGTTAGAAAATCAGTTAACATAAGCAACAAAGTCCTTATTTGATTAATATAATTACAACAATGTAAGCCGTGCGATCAGATCGCAACTGTAATCAGCTGTCATCTGGAAACACACCCCCTCCTGCCCTAATAGGTCAGGAGTAAACCGTGCCTCTCCACTTTCATACCTACACAAAAAGCAACAACTAAACTATGTATACACGTTGTTGCTTTTTGTGTAGGTATGAAAGTGGAGAGGCACGGTTTACTCCTGACCTATTAGGGCAGGAGGGGGTGTGTTTCCAGATGACAGCTGATTACAGTTGCGATCTGATCGCACGGCTTACATTGTTGTAATTATATTAATCAAATAAGGACTTTGTTGCTTATGTTAACTGATTTTCTAACATATATGGAAATCGATAGGTGATGGTTAGACTGAACCTATGAGAGCAGGATCCTGGTGTTAACGCTAATTTTATTTTCCAATACATAGGGAATTTTAGAGGTGTTGTCTAGACTTAACCTATGAGAGTAGGAGGGGTGTGTTTACAGATGACAACAGATCTCAGTTGCGGTCTGATCGCACGATATATACTGTTATAATCTGAACATCTGAGTGGCAAACACCTTAAGACAGATATGTACCCAAAGTCTCTGACATTTAATCTTATAAGGATCTGGTTGCTAACGCTTATTTTATTTTAGTTTTTGACACATATGAAAATTGAGAGGTGCTGTTTAGGCGTAACCTATGAGAGCAGGAGGGGTGTGTCAGCAAATGCGACGATATCAATAGCATCTAATGGTTAGTTGATCGCAGGGTGTGTATAATCGTTTTTTTGTGGTGTGGTTCAATAATACCACATATATGGGGTGCTGTGAAGTTATAACAATAGAAAATAGCTGTGTTCAGTGGCTAGATGACCAGGATAGTTATATTATGTAGTAATGTTATGACTATGGACTAGAACCTATCAATGAATAGGGGTGGTTCCTTTGAATAGTGGTAGTATCCATTTGGTGCACTCTAAAGGAGGGGTGAATCCTTGATATGTATTTTGAAAAATGGCAGTAATTGCTCTTATAACTTAACTATTTTGATCAAAGCTCACTTAGAAACATATATGATTATCACACTAATATGAGATTTCAGTTTTATATAAATTTTAGACACCTTTATAATTACACATTGTACACAACCACTCTTCCACACCTTATTTTGGTGTGGTCTTCACTTTTGCACACGCTTACCTGTGATTGGTAGCAATACAGGGGAGGGTCTGAATGGCCTATTTAAGTTTGGTTTTTGCATTGTTTGACTGTCAGAAGAAGGGACAGGTTTGGTCCCGAAACGTCACTATCACAATTAAATTTGCCTTTATTATCAAAAGTCCAGAGAGTGCTTTGAATCATTTTCCTACTATATATATATATATATATGTGTACATATGTATTTATTGTACATACACACACACACAAACACATATATATATATATATCAAATTGTATTGGAGCATATTTATGCAATATTCATATTTAATAGTGTAATACTGTGTATTTACTGTAAATATTTCACATTCCAATGTTCTTCACATAGCAAAATATGTTCTATTTATTCATTAATACATATTTCTACATATATCTGATGGTATTTTGGCACAATATATATATATATATATATATATATATATATATATATATATATATATATATATATATATATATATACACACACACATATACATACACACATATTCTGCTATGTGAAGAACATTGGAATGTGAAAAACCCGTATTTTCATGTCGGATTAACGCATTTAAGAGTATGCGATTAGGTTTGCGCACAAGTTTGGTGTTTTTCCACTTTTTGCTCCATTGACTTCTATGGGGGAACACCTTAAAGCGTGCACAATATCCTAAGTTCGGCTTTTTGCCTGCATCGTGTTAGCACACAAGTGAAAACTGTTTAAATTACAACTTGCAATACCCGACGCAAGCAAAAAGCTTTCTTCTAGCGGAGTTAGCTAGCGAGTGGGAGTGTTAAATACTGCTCCACTTGTACGCTGGCCTAATGTGGGTAATACTACTTTTGTGTTTTTTTTAAAACAAAGGAAGAGTTTGTAAAGGCTTTATAATAAAAAAAAAGAAGAAAATAAGTCTGTGGGTCCAGATAATATTCATCCAAGGGTTCTAAGGTAACTTCTATCTGGAAATAATTATAATAGTTCATTAATAGTATTGTTTGAGAATGTGTGAGAGCAGGCATTGAAGTTTGAATCTGCTATCTAAGAACTGAAAGGGACAGCATTGTATCCCTGATGAAGTGCCGCATGGGCAGGAAATAATTCCTAGAGTATTAAAAATATTAAACTTGGGGGGCGGAGCCTGGCCACGCAGGGTGACGGCAGCATAAAAATTGGCTCTGATGCTCCACACCCGGTTAATACCTATAATTCACTATCAACATCCTAAGTTTTGATCATTTTTACTGCTGATCTTCCTACAACATTACCCTGCACCTCTCTAAGGGCTGAAAATATCCCGGAGCTGTACTTTTTGTGCCCGCACATCGAGAAATTGCGGCCTAGCCTGCATCGGCTCTCTGATGCGACACGGAAGAGGCGAATTGAACGCCGAGCAAACCCTGCTCCCCTGACTACATTTGGAGGACACTGTGACCGCAAGCACTCGCAAGCACTCACACGGTGACCCGGTGCTGGATATACCGAGCCGCTTCTCACTGACCTCCACCATTAACGGTCCTGTCTGCTGGCGGCGGCACCGCATCACGGAAGAAAGCAACACATGGCAGCTACCTCAAAGCCTAAGAGATCGCTACCGGAGACCGCATGAACATCAGTGGAAGCCGGTAAGAGACCTTCATTAAATAGCTCCACACCTTACGCTCCATACGCTTACAACACGGAGCTCACATAGAAAATATAGCCTCCATATTACATATTCAACCCGGGGCAAAAGCCTATCATTGCAAAAGACTGTCAACACAACAGAGGCTTTCTTCTTGTATTTTGCCCTAGGCCACTGATCGCAGATTGATCACATTACCCCTACTAGCCAGAGTCACGCGGGGCCCACATAGGCTTAACTGTCTGAACCACCTAACAGGCCTGCTGCAGCACCTCGCGGTGCTCTCCCTACCACTCTCATCTGTTGCTCACTGGTTTAGTAGTCACTGTAAAACATGGCCAGCAGGAAACATGGCAATAAACCTGAAAAAGGAATTAAGTCCTCAAGCCTCACTAACTTTCTCAGGGTTTCACCACCTAATTTAGAATCCTCAGACTCTAGACCCCCCTCTCCCACTCACATGGCTGCTGAATTACCTGTCACAGAGACCTCACAACAACAAGTATATCTCACAAGACACGACCTCAATACCATCTCTTCTAAAGAGGACATTAATAAAGTGCTTTCAGAAATGAGGTCTCTGTTTGGTGACATAAAGAAAGATATAACACAGGTTACCCAGCAAGTACAGGCCTTAGAGGCCAAACACGATACCCTTCAAACAACAGTCACCACTAATTCTCAACTGCTCAGTGACCATGAGGAGCACATTCAGTTCTTACTCTCAAAAGTTGAGGACTTAGACAACAGGGGGCGTCGCAATAACATCAGGATAAGGGGGACCCCTGAATCTGTTTCCCCAAAGGCCTTAGAGGGTTATTTGCAGGACTTGTTTCGCACGCTGAAAGGCACACCTGAATCGCCAAACATACCTATCGAGAGAGCTCACAGGGCCCTTAGACCTAGGCCTCCACCTAAGGCCCCACCTAGAGACATAATTAAGTTCCTTAGCTACAAGGACAAGGAATCAATCACACTAAAAGCAAGAAACATCAAAAATTTCACCCACGCAGGAATCCCTATACAAATCTTCTCTGATCTTAGTCTAATCACGCTACAGAAAAGAAGGGATCTCAAATTTATCACATCGGAACTCCAGGCTAATGGGATACAATACAAGTGGGGCTTCCCGGTGTGTTTGATGGCTTCCAAAAATGGCGCTCAGGCTATTTACAGGTCCCCTAACGATCTATCAGAGTTTTGCAGGACACTGGACATAAACATCCAGCATCCGGAGCCCTCTGGGGCTTCCCCCCAGGACTTCCCTTCCCAAAACTCTGGGGGCCCCTCTCACACAAGGGACATTTGAAAATTCCAGCCTTTTGAGACTTTAACACCAGATGCACTTATTCCAGAGGCGCAGCATGTCATTATTTCCCTACTGTATTGACTATGCCACTGGAGACGCTGTAACCTGAAACGGCCTGGATTGACTGTTATTGTTTGATGGTTAATGGCTCTTTTTCCCCTTACAGTTACCTAAATTGAGATTCAATATGTTTTGTAGTCTAATGAAGTATATTGTATATGGAGACTGCCATGCAACTGTAATTGCCAGAGGTCCTCTATGGCGCCCCACACTACTACACAACTGGGTTGGTAATTCTTAGTTTAATACTAGTTAGACATAGATACACGAGGACACAGCCCTCCTAGTTTCCCTAATCCTACAGCAAGATATCTCATATACGCCCAGTAACTTCGTTTAGGTTAAATACTAACTTAGTGTACCCTTAATTCCTGAGCATCTTGATCTATATGATCTAATGCCTAGCGTTCTTACAATAATATAGTTCACTATACATACCATAAGCTGTCCACTGCTCTAGGCAACTGAATTGCTGGGTCCCTATTTATTCCCGTCCCCTACTCGCTTAAAAAGGGGCTACACCTAGTTTCCCCTTTATCCCTATGGGCTTTTACTATAGAGGTGGGGTAACCAATAAGAGGGGGACTTACTCCTGACTCTTCCAAAGAGGCCCCACACACTCAATACCTTGGTCTAGACAGCAAAATTCCCCATAAAGGGATATACCTCACTAGCCTTATTCCTATCCCTCATAGATCTATATAGGACAAATGTTGCACTTGTTATTGCATACGTAATTGTTTATCAAGCCTTCCATTTACGAAAAATGTTGTACCTGTTCTTATATTTACACTTGTTTTCTCAGATTTTCTAAGTTGATTCTCAGATTATGTATTACAATTATTCATTGACCGGGTGTGGAGATACTGACCCCACACTCACTTTACTCTACCCTCCTATCCTTTTCTCTTAAAGGTTGGAGGAATTGTATAAGTCTTTCTTCTTATTGTTTCTCTTCTATTACTAAAACCTGTTCCTACACTAAACTAATCTCTCACTTTATACTTATCTCCATCCCTCTTCTCTTTTCCATCTTCCTTCTTTATCCTCCTCCCTTTGTCTCTCCTACCCCCTTTTTTTTTTTTTTTTTTTTCTCTCCTCTTCTTCCCTCTCTCTCTCCCCACTCCCTCATTTCTCCCTTGCTCATTGAACCCCCAGCACTACTAAACACTTAAAGCACAAAATGGTCTCCCAAACAGCTCATAACCTTTCCATCATGTCCTTAAATGTCAAGGGTATTAACATACCAGAAAAGAGGTCCCATCTCCTTAGAGATGCGACTAGGCTGAATTGCGACATATTATTCCTGCAGGAGACTCACTTCAAAAGAGGTAGAGAACCGAACTGGTTGCACTCCAAATTTCCTCAGACTTTTTTTGCATCAGGCCCCTCCAAAAGAAATGGAGTGGGGATACTTATCCGCCACTCGACGCCTTTTATTGCACAGCAGATAGATAAAGACCCAGAAGGCCGCTATTTAATAGTGGTGGGCACTCTGCATGGCCGCCCAGTCACTCTGGCTAACGTCTACTTCCCCAACCAAAACCAACACAAATTTATGTCAACACTTACCAACAAAATCTTGGACCTACTGAAGGGAGCTCTGCTCCTCGCAGGAGACTTCAATCTGCCTCTAGACCCTCAACTGGACACCTCCAGGGGAGTGGCCTCCGCCCCACAGCGAATTATTAAACAATGCAATAGTAGATTGGAGGAACTCGCAGTTCATGACACATGGCGCACCCTACACCCTACAAGACGAGACTATACATTTTTTCACCCCCACGACGTATATACCAGAATAGACTATATATTCACTGATCAGTCTACACTGGCAACAGTGTTGAGTACTCAAATTCTGCCCATGACCTGGTCAGATCATGCCCTGGTTCTCTGTAGACTGAAATGGCCCTCAGTACCTGACCGACCCTTTATTTGGAAACTTGACGATTTCATGTTTAATAATCAACTAATCAGAAGTAAGATTGAACACACTTTGACTATTTCACTTTGAATGACACACCTGATATCCCTAAACACACAATATGGGAAGCACATAAATGCGTCCTGAGAGGGGAATTGATCAAACAAAAAGCCATCCTGGCGAAACAAACCAGCGTCAGATATTCTTCCCTTCTATCTACCATAAGAGAGCTAGAAGCCAAACACAAAAAAGACCCAAAAGATAGTTCTACCCTTACTGCACTGACACAAGCTAGAAAAGACATTCAAAACATCCACACATTAGAACACCAGAAAATGGCATTGAAGACCCAACAAAAATACTATGAGTTTGGTGACAAACCGGGGAAATTGTTAGCACGAGCTATTAAGAGGAAGACCCTGAAATCACACATTCACTCACTAACAGATAAGTCAAACAATATCCATACCAGCAGTCCTGGTATAGCTGAAACTCTAAGGACATATTACTCTGGCCTTTATAACCTGGAGGACTCTCCTGGCCTCTCTTTAGAGGACGACACCATGCAACCCTCTCCCGATATGAGCCTATATCTGAACTCAGTCACCTTACCCACTCTGTCACAGACAGAAGCGGAGGTTTTGGATGCCCCCATTTCCCCTGAAGAAGTCTTGCATACCATCGAGGGCTTACCTTCTGGCAAAAGCCCAGGCCCAGACGGCTTTAGTGCCAAATATTATAAAATCTACAAAACTGTATTGGCCCCTCACCTGGCCCGCCTATTCAATTCTATAGACACCTCCCAGGGCTTTCCCCCTTCCATGCTGTTAGCTCACATAGCGACTATCCCTAAGCCGGGAAAACCAACCAATAAACCAGAAAACTTCCGCCCAATTTCCCTCCTCAACGTGGATATAAAAATATTCGCGAAAATCCTCTCAACTAGGTTAAATAAATTTCTACCCAATTTAGTATCCCCTGACCAAGTGGGTTTTGTCCCAGGCCGTGAGGCGAGGGACAACACCATAAAAGCTACCCTACTTGGAAATTATGCCCAACTGAATGAGATCCAGGCGATTCTTGTATCAACTGATGCCGAGAAAGCCTTCGACAGGATCAGCTGGAAGTTTCTGAAGGCGGTCCTGTCGAAAATGGGGTTTGGTAAAACCTTCGCTCACAGAGTCTTTTCACTTTACACAGCCCCTTCAGCACAAGTCAGGGTCAACAATATCCTCTCTGATTCATTTAGCATAAAAAATGGCACCAGACAAGGGTGTCCTCTGTCGCCACTGCTGTTTGTATTGGTGATGGAGGTCCTGGCCCAAAGAATTAGAATCAATACTAAGATCGGGGGAATTAAAATCGGGGAACAAGAACATAAGCTGTCCATGTATGCGGACGATGTCCTGCTATCATTATCAGACCCTTGCAGGTCATTACCCGAAGCACTACGAGAATTTGAGGAATATGGTAGACACTCGAACTTCCATTTAAACAAAACCAAATCCGAAATTCTAAATATTAACCTCCCCCCTGAAGAACTTAGCCAACTGTCTTCCCTATGCCCCTTACGCATCCAAACCCGCAAATTAAAGTACTTAGGGATCAACCTTACTCCATCTGCGGAGGGTCTTTTTGAAGCAAACTATACAAACTTGCTCACTGTGATTACAGGTGATCTCTCCTCATGGAGAAACAAACCTATCTCCTGGCTTGGGAGAATAGGCATTATAAAAATGAATATTCTGCCTAGAATATTGTATTATCTCCAGACTCTCCCGATCCCCCTCCCTTCCCATTTTTTACACAAACTACAAAATGTGATGGAAGAATTTATATGGAGGGGGGGGAGACCGAGAATTGCACGAAAGACCCTGTACCTGCCGAAAGACAGGGGAGGACTGGGGGTGCCCCACCTGGCTCTATACAAAAACGCCATCCTCTTGCAACATCAGGCGGAGTGGTGTCATAATCTTCATGATAAAACCTGGGTCCAAATCTGTAGAGTAATCCTAGGCAAACAGAACATTGGACTGTTGGGGTGGATCTCACCTAAGTCCAGACCGAAACTTATCGCCAGCTACCCCTTCATCAGGGAGTTTTTCACATGCTGGGATAGATTGCTAATAGAACATCCTCACATCTCCACAAACCCTTCGCCTCTCACATCCTTCTTAAACAATCCAGACATACCCTTTACCTGTACGCAGAGAGTAATGGTGGATAAAACACAGGTGCCACAAGTATCCTTCCATCGGCTCTTCGCAGATCAAAAAACTTAGAACTCGGTCTGAGTTAGAGGGTTCCGGCCTTGCTCTTTCCTGGTACTTTCACACTCAACTCCAGCACTATCTAACGACACATAAAAAAAACGCACTATATCACTAGGAACCCAACTACCTTTGAATCCCTGTGCCTACTCCCGCATACACCGAAACATATGGTCTCTATTGCCTACCGCTTGCTCTCTTCACATACTGACACCCCACTGCCTACCTACACACGACAATGGAACAGAGAACTTAATCTACCCCTGACATATAAAGACTGGGGGAAAATATTCAGAACGCACGCAAAGATATCAGTCTCAGCAAAAATACTGGAATCCAACTTTAAATACCTGTCAGGATGGTATCTCACCCCTGCCAGATTACAAAAAATCTATAAACAGACAGATGGAAGATGTTGGAGGGGTTGTGGGGAATCAGGTACCCTCCTACACATTTGGTGGGGTTGTGAAGTTATAAGATCATACTGGCACTCAGTACTGACTGCCATGGAAGGGGTGGTCACGACCTCTTTGCCTAGAGTGCCTAGCATCCTTTTGTACCATGACCTTCCCAAATTTAAAGACAAGGCCACCAAATACCTTTTCTACTTGATGCTAAACAGTGCGAAATCCCTTATCCCCAAAAATTGGAAGAGTGTAGACGCGCCTACATTGAGTGACTGGGCCGGCCAGGTAGATAGATGCCTCCTACTAGAGAGATTTAGATTCATGAGAGACGACAGGATAGAAATACATGAATATATGCTGGAAAAGTGGAAACAGGGTAGGCCGGATTGCATTTTAGCGGCCTAAACCCTTATGAACAGAACAGACCTGCTGCCTACAACATGGTCTGGTATGGAATCCCCCTTCTCTTTTCAAGAGACGTATCTGATTTAATTCCCTTACCTCCCTTCCCCCCCCTCCTCCTACTTCCCCCTCTCCCCTCCTCTCCCCCCTACCCCCTCCGGAGCTTTTTTTTTTTTTTTTTTTTTTTTTTTCTTCTCTCTCTTCTCTCCCCTCCTTCCCTTTCTACATTATTCTCTTCCTCTTCTTCCTTCTCGGACATGGGCCTACCAGTAGCCCTATGACCGAAGCTCATTTATCTTTTCTGACTAATTACTGTTATATAGTTATAATATTGCTAGAGTGCATCGAAAGGAACATGAATGGGCTTATAGACTCTTATATGGACTCTTTGTTATACCTAACCCACTCATTATTACGCTATCATTATGCAACCAATTGAACTCCAAGGAGCCACCTGTACAAATATTCTTGTATTTCATGACTTTTGATGTACGGATCTTATGTATTTTTTGTTTACTCTTCAATAAAGCTTTGAAAAAAAAAAATATTAAACTCAAACCTGTGCCTGCAAAAATTCCCAGCAAGTTATCCTTCTTTGACAAAAAGACATTGGAAAAATAAATCTACAATCCAAAAATTACATAATCTATGAACTATCAAATAACTAGCAGAGGGCATAACAATAAAAAAAAAAAATGTGGCACCTGTAAAACACAGTGCCCAATTAACTCTTGTACACAATGTCTAACAACCCCTGCAGAGATTTCAGTAGGCAATACAATAAAAAAAAATGTGGCACGTTTCAAGTTTGCTCAAGACCACAATGATGTTCTACAACACTTCTGGGAAAATGTGCTGTGGACAAATGAGAGAAGAGTTCAACTTGTAAAAAAAAATATATATATATATATATATATATATATATATATATATATATATATATATATATATATATATATATATATATATAATTTAAAAACCAAGTTCAGGGATACATTCCTTTAAATACCTGATATAATTCATGTTCCTGGTGTCCTTTGCTATTGTCAGTTAGGAACAAATGTAAATAACTTTGTGCTTCTATAAAATGTTGCAGGGTCATATACATTTCACTACATTTAAGTAGGATAGATGCACTCCAGCATCTGAGACAACAAGGCTAGCCACTTTTATATTGTTTGTATAAAATGCACCGTTGTGCTGTTATCAATTAAAGCCAATTAGGGACTTGTATGTAGCAGAGTTAGCCTTGATAAGTCAGCAGGGCACGTTTCAAGTTCTGAGAATTACAAAATCTTCAATTTTTAGAGCTAGATTTCATTAAAAAAGGGCAAAATAAGTAATGAAAGTATAATGTAAAAAAAAATTGTAACTTAAAGGGCCATGATACCCAAATGTTGAAAAAAAAAAAAAAAAGATAGATATTTTACCTCAAAATGTCCTAAGTATTCAAACCCCATTGCAAAGAACTTTAAGCAGCAAATCAGTAAGCCAGTTCTGGGACAGGCAAGGGAGTGAGCCTCAAGCATGTTAATTCCCTATTCAGTTTAAGGAAGTTACTATGAAATCTCATGCGAGTTTAGTGAAATCTCATGAGTTCACAGTAAAAAAAAAAAAAAAAAAAAAAAAAAAAAAAAAAAAAAAAAAAAGAGTTCATGACCTCTGCACTGCTGATGCTGATTGGCTGCAGTTCACTTCTTCATTTTATTTTATTTTGTTACCTGCAGCTGAGCAGTAACTGAAAGATAACTTTTTAGACAGAACTTACTCTGCTGAGCTTAGGAAATTGTGAGGTAAAATATCTTCTTTTTTTACATAGAGATGCTCAGGTGATATTTTCCTGTCAGCTTTTACAGTTATACTGCATTAGATTCAAGTGATTTAGCATAGGAGTATTATGTCCCTTTAATATACAACGCACAAATCAAGTGTTTACTGTCCCTTTAACTGCTTTTGTAATATTGAGCATACATGTGTTAAGTATTTAAAGTTTCATTTTTAAAGCACTATAAGATGTTTCTCAATAAAGGATATTTAACAAAATTACGCTAACAGGGCAGTATGTTTAATTTTGTTACTTACTGTGAACAGATACATATGCAAATAATCAGTATAACGAGTGTCACCATAGCAGATATCAGGCCAATCACCACAACTTGACCCCTGTCTCCTTTTAAGTAAAAGAGGTCCAAATATTCACATCTTGATCCAGTATAACCGGTCTCGCACCTGGAAGAAGAAAGTAATAGTTCAATTATAGAATTTGTAGTGTATACAAATATTTCTGTACATTATAAAAAAAAAATATTCACCTAAATCAATACAGATTTAAGGACCAATAAATACAGGAGATTTGCATAATCAACAAATGCACAAGAACAAGACAATGCAATAGCACTTAGTCAACTTCAAATGAGTAGTAGATTTTTTTCTGACAAATTTCAAAGTTATGTCTATTTCCACTCCCCCATGTACCAGGTGACAGCCATCAGCCAATCACAAATGCATTAACATATATTCTGAAGTCTTGCACATGCTCAGTAGAAGCTGGTGACTCAAAAAGTGTAAATATAAAAAGATCGTTCCCATTTTGTTAATGGAAGTAAACTGGAAAGTTGTTTAAAATTGCATGCTCTATGTGAATCATGAAAGTTGAATTTGACCTGAGTGTCCCTTTAATATTGTTCTGTTGCGCCAAACACTCCAGTGAGATTGGTCTATAATTTGCACAGTATAAAGGGTCTTTATCTGGCTTTGTAATCGTGATGCATTTATTTGGATTTTAATGTCCGTTTAAGCAACAATTTTATAGGCCTTTTTTTAAGCTTTTTCTTATAGTTTATGGATAGTTAATTTACATTAGTCCAGATTCCAATCCATCAGTTACCTTGAAAAAAACATTATCTGCAAGCTTGAGTTGTATTCTCTTTTTGCAAAGCCATTTTATTCATTAGACAAGCAGCTTACAAGCAGCTTTTGAATTTGTAAAATTACTCATAATTAGCTGTGCTCCTAACTGCCCTGCATTTTGCAGGACTGACAGTTTGAGAGCTCTGCCCACTATCCAGGATCTTATAAATGTCCCATCATGTTTGACTCCACCTCCAATCTTTCTGACTATGTAACCAGTCATAGTCAAAGGATTAGCTAACTCAGTGCCTAGATGTATTGAAACTGAGCATTTGGAAAAATATATCACTAAAAATTCAATGTTGAGATCCAATTCTGCTAATCCGTACCAGATTGGCCTACCGGGATGCCAGGAGATTTCCTGGTGGGCCAATGGCTTCCAGCACCAGAGGGTCATTTTTAGGGTGCAGTGGGCTAGAGAAGGTAACCTGCATCAACCCCAGACTTAGTATTGGGCATAATGGGCCAGTTAACCCCACCCTGCACAGGCAAGAACAAGCAGAAACAAAGGCAAGAAGTGGCTTTTCTTTGGTAGCTGGGCCGGCCTTGTGAATATACCCCTCCACTTGCTCCCTTAGAGTTGGACTGTCACTTGCTGAATCAGCTATTCTTAGTAGGGCTGGCACCAGCAGAGCGGAGCACATGTATGGTTTACTCTGGAGCAGGTATGAGGAATGGGCAGTGGGAGCCTGGTGGCTTTTTTTGCCTCTAACCATGCGTCACTCCATGTATTCCTCCATGGCAGCCATGTGTATTTTCTCCACCGGGTGAAATCCCTCAGCAACTGTACAGACAAGCTGAAAAGAAGCTCAGCAAAAAAGGTACCTGGCTACTCCATTGTATTTAATATATTTATATCACCATACATGACACTAGGTTGGCTGGACTGGGCCAGGCCTAACATTTTTTTTTACAGGGCCAGTCTGATTTCCCAGTTTGGCCCTGCTGCTCATCCAAGACATCTGATAAGAGAACTAATGAGAGGTTAGTTAATCCAATTGACGTAAAATTTTACAACTTTAGTTGCATATTTTAAAGCCTTGGATAGTTTGATTAAAAAAAAATGAGAGGATATAGTAAAAATGGTGTATTAACTGTAGACCATAAAAACCTTGACTACCAAGTTTTGAATTTTTGAAACCTAAAAATAAACATTAAAAAGGGACACTGAACCCAAATTGTTTCTTTTGTGATTCAGATAGAACATAGAACAATTGATAACAGGAGTAAATTAGAAAGTTGCTTACAATTGCATGCTCTATCTGAATCACAAAGAAAAAATTTGGGTTCAGTGTCCCTTAAAGGATTCTTAAATGAATCCCACATCTGCAACTATGGGCCCCATGTACTAGGCAGTGAACTTTGCTTTGGAGGCCTTCGTCCAGGCTTGCTCATGTGAAACTTCTTACAGCAAGTTAAGAAGCATCAGTCATACAACTTGGTGATTGACAGGTGACGCAAGAGCAGGGGGTGGCAGCACACTAAATACTTGTGCAATGGAGTTCTGGGGAGGAGCCAGGTGGCAAGTCACGCTGAGGCGCTCGTCTGGTTTGCTCCAGCTTGCATCCGAGACGGAGGACGCCAACACTCATGCCAGGGACCTTGTGTGACTCAGACAGGCAGGCAGGGAACTGGAGAGAAGACCCACCCGGAGCTCCTGGTAGCGATTACTTCATCACGCTACTATATTGGATGAAGCCCGGCCAGCTTCCTTGCTAGAGCCGCCACCTTCTTGTTTCGGCTGCATTTTGGCCCCCTCCCACTGTTGCTGCATGAGGGGGAGCGTTTGTCCCGATCCCTTGGCAGACGAACCGGCTCCATAGGAATCCGGAGCTGCTGAGCGGAAGCCCGGGCTGAAGATCTTGTTCGTTGGCAAACTACCCCTCCTCCCATGAGTGCTGCGTGAGGGGGGGGGGGGATCTACTCTATGCCTTCTTTCTTCAACACCTGGTATAATTGGGAGAAGCACTCTCCCCATCTCAACAGACCTAACTCCAAAACGTTAGGTGGTAAGCGGCTGGTAGTTTAACCTCTAGCATTTATTAGTTATTCTAGTTAATATCTATGGGGTTAAGACATAAAAAGTGCTCCTTTTGCCTTTCTCCATGATGCTGCCTGTCACAATGGTCCACTAGTTACATACTGGCTTATCACACTTATCTCCAAAGCCGGGAACAACTTTTTTTTTTCTGTATTTAAAGTGACTGCGAAAACAGCAATTAAGCTGAACTATATAAATAATAAGGACCCTTTGTAACGAGGGAAGGGGGGGAAAAAGAAAGAAAATCTCTTTTTTTGGAGTTCCTTAGCCCTGTATATATCTGCTCATTTGCCCATATATCCTCTATTACTCCTAAAAAGGAGTCATCTAAAAATATATTTACTGAAAACTTTGTAAGGAGTTTAGAGGAAAGAAGGAAAAAGAGGAGAAAAAAAAGGGGTTGAGACTCATCCACCTTCACATTTTTTTACTTCCAAGGTGCTTGTGCCTAATGGCTTGGATATCTCATTGCTAAAACTGATCTTTTGGAACAGCTTTCTTTTTTGGAAAAGGACTTCGTTCTTATATACAGATAGGGACTTATGTATTTCCTTCAACATTGCAAATAACTCTCCAAGCTAACTGAGCTCACAAATTGTTCCACTACTTAAGGTCCAAATACATCTATGCACATTGGATTTATTTCTGTAAGGCAGAAGATGCTCTGTTATTGCTAAAATCTAAAGTGGACATTCTGTTTTCCTTTTTTTTTTTTTTTTTTACTCTATTTGCATTCTTTTATTTATCTGCAAGGGCCTCTAATTGTATCTTATTCTCACACATAAGTCTGCATCTTAATAACTTTATTGGTTTATTCTCCATAGGATTTATGCAACTACCTAATTGTTCCCACTCACTAAGAATGTTGAATTCATAATTTTTTCCTAAGTTTTCTTTATTGAATGTATTTAATCTGACAGGGTTGGTTAAAAGTTGTGAAAACACTTGTACATCTCTGCCACGACTAATTTTCGAGTTAACTGACAGGGCCTTCTCCGTACTCTATCTAAAAAAAGGAGGAGGAGGAGGAGGGAGGGGGAGAAGCAGGGGAAGGGAAAAAAGGAAAAAAGCACATTAGCAATTTCTGGAATAATTCTGTCGCAGGTTTTACTGGGTGGTGGATTCTCCCATTTAAAGCTAAGACTTAATATCTACATATAGTTAAGATTTTCTGACCCCAGTAGTAAGCCAGGCCCTACGATATTCCAGTGCGGGTTCCACCCTGCCTTGTACCTTAAGGTAGAACAAATTCTCATGATCATTATCTTTAACATTTTATTTTAGTAATTTAAACTGTTCTTATCCTTGCTAAACTTTCCTGTTTTTATGAGGATAACAGGGCTGAATAACCTGGCAGTCTCTGCATTAATATTTTGCTCTCACTGTGCCTGATCCAGATTAATATCGGTATTTAAGCAGGGTCTCTAAGAGCACATAGATCATTTCCACTGTGTTCTTTTCTTTTTTGTGCAGTTCTCTGCGCCTTAAAAATTTTGGTTTTCTGTGTAGGCCAAGTTTTGCTGGGCGGGAAGAGATAAGGGCAGAGGGGAGGCAAGTGGTATTATCCTTAATCCTTCTAGACTATTGGCTCTAGCCCTGGTTCGTGTCAACGTTTGGGTCTTTGTACTTCTCCCGGGACTAAGAACCCCTGGCTGGTTGTAGTTCACTCCTTAAACACAACTTCTTATTTTGAGCACTTCCTCACTTTCCACCCACCTTCCTTCACTCTTTTTTTTTCCTCTCTTCTACACCTATGCACCTAGCACTCACGTATTTTCTTCCTTTAATTTTACAAATTAGTGAAGGGAAAATAATCCTGGCAGGTGACTTCAACATGGCTCCCTACTAGGTTCCCCTTGATAGATTCAGGCAAGCTCATGTTTTTCTTAGATCCAAAAAAGATAATTTAGAGGCTAAGATGTTTAAAACCTTGTTTAGAAACTTAACTCTTAAAGATATTTGGAGGACACAGCACCCAGCCCAAAGAGATTTTACATGTAAGGCTAGAAACGCCAACTCCCTTTCTAGAATTGACTTATTTCTAGTCAGTTATAACTAGAATCACGCAAATCACTATTTCAGACCATGCCCCGATTATTTTAGATATTCCTCTGCATAAAAAAACCCCATCTAATTGGTGCCGCTTTTTCTTCCCAAAATTTCTATTTAAAAACTTAAAATATAAAAACTGGTTAAATGCTAAAATTAGCGAATTTATTTCCTTGAACCTAGGCTCAGTAGAAGACCCAAATTCCCTTTAGGAGGCAGGGAAGGCGGTATTAAGGGGGGAAATTATTGCGTATATGGCTGAACTTAAGAGGAAGACCGTTGCTAGAGAAAACAAAGTGGTGAGAGCACTTACCAATGCTTACAATAGATACCTAAGCCAATCTACACCGGCGAATTGGAAAAGATGAGACACAGAGACACAGAGAGACAGAGACTTAATGCAGTCAGCAGCCCAGGCTGACTTAAAGTACAAAGCTAAATTATAGCATCATGGTAACAAAACGGGCAAATTTTTAGCTAAATTAGTTAAAAATATTCGGGGAAATTCTACCATCGAATTAATTCAGGAACAGGATACCTTATTTAAAACCTCGAAAGAAATCCTTGATATTTTCTCGGATTATTATAAGGACATTTACTCCTTTAGAAACTCAGATAAGACGTGCGTTAGAACAATTTTGGAATTATCTTAATTACCCATCTTTGAGTGAGGTCGCAATGACCAGAATTAACTCTCCTATCTCTGAACAAAAGATACTTCAGTCTATTAAAGAGCTGCATTTGGATAAAGTCCCTGGTCCAGACGCGCTACCAAATGAATTTTATAATATTTTTGCTCCGGTCATCAATCTCTTCAATCACTTTTATATAGAGAATAATTCTATTCCCCTGACTTTTGTTGCATCTACCACATATCTAATCCTAAAGCAAGGAAAAGACCCCTTGAATAAGGAATCTTATCGCCCTATAACATTACTTAATTCAGATTACAAGCTACTTACATCTATCATAGCTTAAAGATTGCAACAGGAAATAGGGATTCTTATACATAAAGATCAAGTGGGCTTTCTATCTAAGCGCAACTCAGCAGCTAAGATTAGAGAGGTCTTTTTGGTTCTTGATTATCTTCATAATTTTCATGAAGATACTATACAAAATCAGGTAGATTCTGCAATCATCACGATTGACGCTGAAAAAGAGGTTGATTCAGTGTATTAACATCTTTTAGTCACGCTTTCTCACTTTGGTTTTGTTCTTTGTCAACAATTTGTGCGAAAATTCTTCAACAAAACTAAGAGGCCTACTTATCAAGCCGTCAACCGCAAATACGCTGGAATTCCGCAGCGTAATTGTGGAGAGCCTGAATCCCCTTAGTTATCAAAGCCTACAGACCGGCAAAAGTTTCAATTTGTGACGTAACATACGATCCGCCAGTCTCAGTCCGACACAGATCGATGCTTAAGTCATTACAGATGTTCTGAATTCAAATTTGGCACTGACTACTTTTGCTAGTTATCAAATTTCTAACAGGTACGCTCGCCACTATTCCGGCCAAGTGTACCTGGTTTTCAATCCGCCACCCTGGAGGCCGTGGATGCCATAGGAATCAAGGGGAGTTTGAAAGCAGCGAAAGCTCATGTTCGCTGCTGCCCGATATCCCATTGATTCCTATGGGAGAATAAGAGTTATGTTTACACCTAACACAAGCCTCGAGTCTAAACACCCCTAATCTGCCACCCCCGCCACCTACATTATACTTATTATCCCCTAATCTACTGCTCAGACACCGCCAACACCTACATTACACTTATTAACCCCTAATCTACCGCCCTGACACCACCTACATAAAAAGTATTAACCCCTATCCCGCTGCCACCTAATGTATTAAACCCTATCCCGCCGCTCCTGGAGCCCACCGCAACTAAATAAAGTTATTAACCCCTAAACTGCCAGCCCCCCCCACCGCCATAAACTAAATTAAACTATTAACCCCTAAACCTAACAACCCGCTAACTTTATATTAACTCATCACTATCTTATAATACATTAAAACTTACCTTTAGATTTAAACTAAACTATTAAACTAAACCTACCCTAACTATTATACTAAAATTACATTAAACTACAAATTAAATAAAATATATTATATAGTTAAAAACCTAACCTAACTCAAATAATGTTAATCTACTATTAAAAATTACAAAGTTACAAAAAACTAACAACTAAGTTACACAAAATAAAAAAGAAATGATCAAATATTTAAACTAATTACACCTAATCTAAGAGCCCTATGAAAATAAAAAAGCCCCCCCAAAATAAAAAAAACCCTAGCCTACAATAAACTACCAATGGCCCTTAAAAGGGCCTTTTGCGGGGCATTGCCCAAAATAAATCAGCTCTATTATCAGTAAATAAAAATGCAAACACCCCCCAACAGTAAAACCCGCTACCCACACAACCAACCCCCCAAATAAAAACCTAGTCTAAAATATCTAAGTTCCCCATTGCCCTGAAAGGTAGGCATTTGTATAGGCATTGCCCTTAAAAGGGGATTTAGCTCTTTTTCATTGCCCAAAGTCCCTAATCTAAAATTAATTAAAACCCACCCAATAAACCCTTAAAAAAAACCTAACACTAACCCCTGAAGATCCACTTACAGTTTCTGAAGACCCGACATACATCCTCAACGAAGCAGCAGAAGTCCTCAGCGAAGCTGGGAGAAGTCTTCATCCAAGCGGCAAGAAGTCCTCAACGAAGTCGGGAGAAGTCTTCATCCAAGTCAGCAGAAGTGGTCCTCCAGACGGCAGAAGTCTTCATCCAGACGGCATCTTCTATCTTTATACATCCGGTGCGGAGCGGCTCCATCTTCAATACATCTGACGTGGAGCATCCTCTTCTTTTCGACGTCTTCTTCAACAATGAAGGTTTTAAGGAATTAAGGTTGAAAAAATCCTATTGGCTGTTGCAATCAGCCAATATGATTGAGCTTTCATCCTATTGGCTGATCCAATCAGCCAATAGGATTGAGCTCGCATTCATTAGAGTTGTGGCGGGGTCCGGGAGCGTCGGGATAGTGGTTAAACATTTTAGTATAGTGGCGGTGTTTAGTGACAAGGTATAAATAAAGCTGGGAAAAAGCCGAATAGAAGCGAGATCGATGACTGTTAGTTAACAACAGTCCGCTGCTCATGGCCCCGTACTTGGAGAGCGTATTCAGGTCCGCGGCCGCGATGTTAGGCGAGCGTATTGGGGCCGTTGAATGCAAGTAAGTTGACGGCTTGATAAGTAGACCTCTTAGTGTTAATCACTTGAAATCTAACTTAATCTTCAAAGAGGCACCCAACAGGGCTGCCCGCTTTCGCACCTCCTTTTTGACCTTGCCATTGAGCCCTTAGCTCTTAAGATAAGACAGCAAATTCAGGGGATTAGGATTGGGTCTATAAAACAAAAAATTGCCCTATATGCGGATGATGTACTGGTGTATATCTCTAATACTAGAATGAATATTCCAAAACTACTTTTGCTTATAAAGTCTTTTGGAGCCTTTTCTGGCTACAAAATTAATACTTCTAAGACTGAACTACTGTAGGTTAAAAAGAATAAGTTCTTTTTAACTGAGACGTCATTTAAAAACGTTGTTTCCTCATTTAAATATCTTGGAAATAATATATCATTAAACTCTCATGACTGGTATAGCCTTAATATTTCCCTGATTCTTACTAAAATAAAAGATTATAAATAAAAAATTATTTATGCTTTGCAAAATGTTACAGTTATTCTTAAAACTAAGGACTGGAGGAGCTTGAACACTGCTCTTCTGTACTTAATCTGGAGATGCAAAAGACTGCGAATTTCCATTAACAAACTCTACCTTCCTAGGAGGTTCAGTGGATTAGCTCTTGCAGACCTTAATAAATACTGTTTGTTTTTTTTTTATCACGCATTGTGATAGATTGGATCTTGAATAAGGATTATTTTACCAATAATAACTTTGATTACCATCCCGTAGCTCTCATCCATTGCCCGGTGGGCGTAATTCCGAAACAAGTGAAACTGCTCAGCTCCATATACACAATAAACCAGGCCTTTAAAAAAGTGGGGAAAAAACTTGATATTAATCTATCTATTCCAAAATTTCAAGGACTGCAGGACAATCCTGAATTTCAGGGAGGTCTCAAATTTCTCAAAAATGACATGAAGCAGGTTTAACCTTTCTCACTTAGTTTATTGTCCAAGACTCCCAATCCATAAAAACCTTCGATAGTCTAAGACAGGAATTCAACTTAAGTAACAAACAGCTAGATTCCGAGTTGTGAGGTAAGGTAAAAAAGCAGCATTAACAGGTCCTAACGCTGCTTTTTTACGCCCGCTGGTATTACGACTCTTGCAGGTTTTAGGGGCACCGCACACTTGTTTGGCCTTACCGCAAACCGACTTACATAAAGTTCGTAAACCCTTTTTTCTATGGGACTTCCATAGCGCTGGTATTACGAGTCTAACCTGGGAGGCCAAAAAGTGAGCGGTACACCCTACCCCGTCAAGATTCCTAACGCATTTTAAAGTCAGTAGTTATGAGTTTTACACTACAAAGCCATAGCATAAAACTCTTAACTAAAGTGCTAAAAAGTACACTAACACCCATAAACTACATATTAACCCCTAAACCGAGGCCCTCCCGCATTGCAAACACTAAAATAAAATGTATTAACCCCTAATCTGCTGCTCCGGACATCACTGCCACTAGACCAAACATGTTAACCCCTAAATCGCCGCCCTCCCGCATCGCAAACACTAGTTAAATAATATTAACCCCTAATCTGCCGCCCCTAACATCGCCACCACCTACATTATACTTATTAACCTCTAATCTGCCGCCCCTAACATCGGCGCAACCTACATTACATTTATTAACCCCTAATCTGCTGCCCCAACATCGCCGCCACATACTTACATTTATTAACCCCTAATCTGCCATCCAACGTCGCCGCCACTATTCTAAATTTATTAACCCTTTAAACCTAAATCTAACCCTAACTTAAATATAATTTAAATAAAATTACTATCATTAACTAAATTATTCCTATTTAAAACTAAATACTTACCTATAAAATAAACCCTAAGCTAGCTACAATATAACTAATAGAAGACATTGAAGCTATTTTAGGCCTAGATTTAGAGTTTGGCGGTAGCCGTGAAAACCAGCGTTAGAGGCTCCTAACGCTGGTTTTAGGCTACCTCCGGTATTTGGAGTCACTCAAAAAAGGGTCTAACGCTCACTTTTAAGCCGCAACTTTTACATACCGCAGATCCCCTTAAGTCAATTGCGTATCCTATCTTTTCAATGGGATTTTTCTAACTCCGGTATTTAGAGTCGTGTCTGAAGTGAGCGTTAGACAGCTAACGACAAAACTCCAGCCTCAGGAAAAAAGTCAGTAGTTAAGAGCTTTATGAACCGGCGTTAGCCCAGAAAGCTCTTAACTACTGTACTCTAAAGTACACTAACACCCATAAACTACCTATGTACCCCTAAACCGAGGCCCCCCCACATCGCCGCCACTCGATTTAATTTTTTTAACCCCTAATCTGCCGACCGCCACCTAAGTTATCCTTATGTACCCCTAATCTGCTGCCCCTAATACCGCCGACCCCTATATTATATTTATTAACCCCTAATCTGCCCCCCTCAACGTCGCCTCCACCTGCCTACACTTATTAACCCCTAATCTGCCGAGCGGACCGCACCGCTACTATAATAAAGTTATTAACCCCTAATCCGCCTCACTAACCCTATAATAAATAGTATTAACCCCTAATCTGCCCTCCCTAACATCGCCGACACCTAACTTCAATTATTAACCCCTAATCTGCCGACCGGAGCTCACCGCTATTCTAATAAATGTATTAACCCCTAAAGCTAAGTCTAACCCTAACACTAACACCCCCCTAACTTAAATATAATTTAAATCTAACGAAATTAATTAACTCTTATTAAATAAATTATTCCTATTTAAAGCTAAATACTTACCTGTAAAATAAATCCTAATATAGCTAAAATATAAAATTATATTATAGCTATTTTAGGATTTATATTTATTTTACAGGTAACTTTGAATTTATTTTAACCAGGTACAATAGCTATTAAATAGTTAAGAACTATTTAATAGCTAAAATAGTTAAAATAATTACAAAATTACCTGTAAAATAAATCCTAACCTAAGTTACAATTAAACCTAACACTATACTATCATTAAATTAATTAAATAAAATACCTACAATTACCTACAATTAAACCTAACACTACACTATCAATAAATTAATTAAATACAATACCTACAAATAACTACAATGAAATAAACTAAAGTACAAAAAATAAAAAAATATTACAACAATTTTAAACTAATTACACCTACTCTAAGCCCCCTAATAAAATAACAAAGCCCCCCAAAATAAAAAATGCCCTACCCTATTCTAAATTACTAAAGTTCAAAGCTCTTTTACCTTACCAGCCCTGAACAGGGCCCTTTGCGGGGCATGCCCCAAGAAGTTCAGCTCTTTTGTCTGTAAAAAAAAAAAACATACAATACCCCCCCCCCAACATTACAACCCACCACCCACATACCCCTAATCTAACCCAAACCCCCCTTAAATAAACCTAACACTAAGCCCCTGAAGATCATCCTACCTTGTCTTCACCTCACCGGGTATCACCGATCGGTCCTGGCTCCAAAATCTTCATCCAACCCAAGCGGGGGCTGGCGATCCATCATGCGGTGGCTGAAGAGGTCCAGAAGAGGCTCCAAAGTCTTCATCCTATCCGGGAAGAAGAGTAGATCCGGACCGGCAACCATCATCTTCCAAGCAGCATCTTATATCTTCATCCGATGAGGACCGGCTCCATCCTGAAGACCTCCACCGCGGACCCATCTTCATCAGCCAATCAGAATCAAGTTCAATCCGAATGAACCGTCATTCTTCAGTTAGACGTCGCCGGATGAAGATGGGTCCGCGGTGGAGGTCTTCAGGATGGAGCCGGTCCTCATCGGATGAAGATAGAAGATGCCGCTTGGAAGATGATGGTTGCCGGTCCGGATCTACTCTTCTTCCCGGATAGGATGAAGACTTTGGAGCCTCTTCTGGACCTCTTCAGCCACCGGATGATGGATCGCCAGCCCCCGCTTCGGTTGGATGAAGATTTTGGAGCCAGGACCGATCGGTGATACCCGGTGAGGTGAAGACAAGGTAGGATGATCTTCAGGGGCTTAGTGTTAGGTTTATTTAAGGGGGGTTTGGGTTAGATTAGGGGTATGTGGGTGGTGGGTTGTAATGTTGGGGGGGGTATTGTATGGTTTTTTTTACAGGCAAAAGAGCTGAACTTCTTGGGGCATGCCCCGCAAAGGGCCCTGTTCAGGGCTGGTAAGGTAAAAGAGCTTTGAACTTTAGTAATTTAGAATAGGGTAGGGCATTTTTTATTTTGGGGGTCTTTGTTATTTTATTAGGGGGCTTAGAGTAGGTGTAATTAGTTTTAAATTGTTGTAATATTTTTCTTATGTTTGTAAATATTTTTTTATTTTTTGTAACTTAGTTCTTTTTTATTTTTTGTACTTTAGTTAGTTTATTTCATTGTAGTTATTTGTAGGTATTGTATTTAATTAATTTATTGATAGTGTAGTGTTAGGTTTAATTGTAACTTAGGTTAGGATTTATTTTACAGGTAATTTTGTAATTATTTTAACTATTTTAGCTATTAAATAGTTCTTAACTATTTAATAGCTATTGTACCTGGTTAAAATAAATACAAAGTTACCTGTAAAATAAATATTAATCCTAAAATAGCTATAATATAATTATAATTTATATTGTAGCTATATTAGGGTTTATTTTACAGGTAAGTATTTAGCTTTAAATAGGAATAATTTATTTAATAAGAGTTAATTAATTTTGTTAGATTTAAATTATATTAAAGTTAGGGGGGTGTTAGGGTTAGACTTAGCTTTAGGGGTTAATACATTTATTAGAATAGCGGTGAGCTCCGGTCGGCAGATTAGGGGTTAATAATTGAAGTTAGGTGTCGGCGATGTTAGGGAGGGCAGATTAGGGGTTAATACCATTTATTATAGGGTTAGTGAGGCGGATTAGGGGTTAATAACTTTATTATGATAGCGGTGCGGTCCGCTCGGCAGATTAGGGGTTAATAAGTGTAGGCAGGTGGAGGAGACGTTGTGGGGGGCAGATTAGGCGTTAATAAATATAATATAGGGGTCGGCGGTGTTAGGGGCAGCAGATTAGGGGTACATAAGGATAATGTAAGTAGCGGCGGTTTACGGAGCGGCAGATTAGGGGTTAAAAATAATATGCAGGGGTCAGAGATAGTGGGGGCGGCAGATTAGGGGTTAATAAGTGTAAGGTTAGGGGTGTTTAGACTCGGGGTACATGTTAGGGTGTTAGGTGCAGACGTAGGAAGTGTTTCCCCATAGCAAACAATGGGGCTGCGTTAGGAGCTGAACGCGGCTTTTTTGCAGGTGTTTGGTTTTTTTTCAGCTCAAACAGCCCCATTGTTTCCTATGGGGGAATCGTGCACGAGCACGTTTTTGAGGCTGGCCGCGTCCGTAAGCAACTCTGGTATCGAGAGTTGAAGCTGCGTTAAATATGCTCTACGCTCCTTTTTTGGAGCCTAACGCAGCCTTTATGTGGACTCTCAATACCAGAGTTATTTTTATGGTGCGGCCAGAGAAAAGCCAGCATTAGATACGCGGGTCGTTACCGACAAAACTCTAAATCTAGCCGTTAGTGTTTATTTTACAGACAAGTTTGTATTTATTTTTACTAGGTAGAATAGTTATATAGTTATTAACTATTTAATAACTAACTAGCTAAAATAAATACAAATTTACCTGTAAAATAAAACCTAACCTAAGTTACACTAACAGCTAACACTACACTACAATTAAATCAATTCCCTAAATTAAATAAATTAAATTAGCTAAATCGCAAAAAAAAAAAACACACTAAACTACAGAAAATAAAAAACAAATTACAAGATATTTAAACTAATTACACCTAATCTAATAGCCCTATCAAAATAAAAAAAGCCCCGCCCCAAAATAAAATTTTAGGGGTTAATAAATTTAGGGGTTAATAAATAAAATGTAGGTGGCGGCGATGTAGAGGGCGGCAGATTAGGGGTTAATAAGTGTAAGATTAGGGGTGTTTAGACTCAGGGATCATGTTAGGGTGTTAGGTGTAAACATAATTTTAGTTTCCCCATAGGATTCAATGGGGCTGCGTTACTGAGATTTACGCTGCTTTTTGGCAGGTGTTAGACTTTTCTCAGCTGGCTCTCCCCATTGATGTCTATGGGGAAATTGTGCATGAGCACGTACGATCAGCTCACCGCTGACTTAAGCAGCGCTGGTATTGGAGTGTGGTATTGAGCACAATTTTGCTCTACGCTCAGTTCTTGCCTTTTAACGCCGGGTTTGTAAAAACCTGTAATACCAGCGCTGCAGGGAAGTGAGCGGTGAGAAAAAACTGCTCGTTAGCACCGCACAGCTCATAACGCAAAGCTCGTAATCTAGGGGAAAGATTTTTTTGCATATCTTTAAGCCAGACACTATCTTTTTACTCTTACTGAGAAATTCGGTTGGTCTTAGACATGGGGGAAATTGGATAGTTGGCCTATTCTCTCCAGAAACGACTTATCCTCCATCTCAATTTGGTATGACCTGGCTGTCAGTCAAATATAGCACAAAAGTGGAATCTCTTGTCTCTTGAACTAAACATTGAAGTTGAGCGGGTGAAACGTTCTATAGCTATAGCAGAGCAGTCCACTTTATCCGCAAGTTGGAGGGAATCCCATAGTTAACTGCTTTATAGATCTTACTATACCCCACTAAAGGGGTTTAATTGGCACAATTCAATAAATGCTCAAAATGTGCATACTTTGCGGCAGATTTAATCCGCATGCTGTGGTCATGTCCTCTGATAAAACAGTTCTGGCGGAAATTAGAATACTGGCTCACTAATGTACTAAAAATACTGGTCTCCTCTCTCTCTTTGGCGAGGTTGTCTTCTTCACAAACAGGAGAGCAATTTCCTGTTTGTGGAGCACGGCTACGTGCCGTAATGAGATTTTTGTCTTGAAGAAGGCTCCTAAGAAAGCCGAAACGTCGACTTTGTCTCTGATGACTTGATGTTACCCTTAATAAAAATTCTTTGTGACATCAAATAGCCTGAGAGTGCCCTTCACTCAAAAAGTATTACTGAATATGATGCTTAAGGACTGCACCCAGGTGTTTGCTACATAACCGAGGTTGGAGTGCTGGAACATAGAGATTAGAGGATATATATATATAAAAGTATTTTGGGGAGACTGTCCTCAAGTAATCTTCTAGTATATTATACCACCCTTCTTTCAGCACTTCCCAGAGTTTTTCTTTAGATTTAGATTGTCTTATTTCTCTCTCTGTTCAGGTGATCCCACACTGCCTCTATAATATTCAGGTCTTGAATCTGTGGAGGCCAGTCCATGACTGACAGTGTTTTATCAGCTGTTTTTCTCTCCAATATTATTTAATTGCATTAGCAGTGTGCTTGGGATCATTATCATTCTGAAAAATAAAGCCATTCCCAATCAAGCATTTTCCGGAAGGAATGGCATGATTAATTAAAACATGTCTCTACTTTTCAGCTTTCATGATCCCATCAACACCACTGGCAGAAATGCAGCCCCAAACCAGGACAGACCCTCCACCATGTTTCACTGAAGGCCTCAAGACCTCATTCTTTCATCATTCTCCAGCTCTTCTTCTCACATATTGTCGACGATTGGTCCCAAAAATTTCAAATTTGTATTTGACACTCCATATAACTCTTTTCCACTGATCTTCATAACAAACTTTTTGTGCTTTAGAATATCTTAGCCTATGTCACTCCATATTACTCTTTTCCACTGATCTTCATAACAAACTTTGTGTGCTTTAGAATATCTTAGCCTATGTCACTCCATATTACTCTTTTCCACTGATCTTCATAACAAACTTTGTGTGCTTTAGAATATCTTAGCCTTGCCAACCAGTTCCCTGTCCCAAAAAGTGGTTTCTTGGCTGCTACCATTCCACAAAGTTCATTCCTCATCAAGCTTCTTTGGACTGTAGAAAGGTCAGCTTGGCATCCCAATGAAGCTGCCAGATGCTGAGCCAGGTCCTTGCTGGACTTCTTCCAGTTTCTTAAAGAAGAAACTCTGAGAAACTTCTCATCAGATTTTGAAAGTTTTCTTGGCCTTCCAGTCCTTTTTTTGTCCTTGACCTCTCCTAATTCATTACATTTCTATATACCAGCTTGAAAAATACATCTTGAGTATCCAGTTTGTTTGCCAATTTTCCTTTTGAGAGGGTACTTGCTGATGCAAAAGTATGATTTTATGTCTTAATTTCTGTGATCTTTGGCATTTTTAATGGAATGATGTATTGACAATTGGTCTTATTAGCAAGCTTCCATTGAATTAAACTCATACCACATGTGTATGAAATGCTCAAGCATGTCTTCCATAATCCTGGTGTAACAGAACTTTTTCACAGCAGTCATTTTGACATAAAATAGTAAGACAAATACAAGTGTTAGCAATGACATTAATCAGAGTACCATTCCATTTAGGTTTACGAGAGCCAGGTTCCTGCTATTGCTCAAGTATAAGAGGAGGTTACACTAAATAGTTGCCACTTTAGCCTATAGAAGCCATTTTGTCTGGTTTTTTTTTTTTTTTTTAAATACTGCGTACAATTATTCTGTATTTTCTGGTTTTATTCTAATAGAGACTGATAATTATATATGGTCATTATACCATTGCTAAAACAACAAATTTAATGGTGGCCTAAGACTTTTGCTCAGTACTGTATAATTATTTATAAAGCAGATAACCCAAGGTATTGATCAAGTCGATTTTGGCCTATTTCATGAAACAATTTGGCAGTCAAATGTATGCAAAATACAATCATATAAAAAAACAAAAACAAACATTGGTATTGGTAATTAAAAGGCTGCTAATTGTAGCTGTATCACAGTTCTGAAAGGGGATATTTAGACATTTTCAGCAAAGGGTTAATGGTTTATTTGTTATTCCATAGCTTGATAACCCAAGGTGTTAATATAGGCTAATTTTGGTATATGTCTTGCCAAAAGCTAGCAGTCAGATAAATGCCAAATGCAATAATTTAGGAAAACATAAATTATGCTTACCAGATAATTTAATTTCCTTCTGTATAAGGAGAGTCTACAGCATCATTCCTTACTGTTGGGAAATACTGAACCTGGCCACCAGGAGGAGGCAAAGACATCCCAGCCAAAGGCTTAAATACCTCTAACACTTCCCCCAGTCATTCTGCCGAGGGAACAAGGAACAGTAGGAGAAATATCAGTGTATAAATGGTGCCAGAATAAAAACATAATTTAGAGGGCCGCCCATTGGAGAACCCGGGCGGGGGCCATGGACACTCGTTATACAGAAGGAAATGAAATTATCTGGTAAGCATAATTTATGTTTTCCTTCTTAATATAAGGAGAGTCCATGGCATCATTCCTTACTATTGGGAAAACGTTACCCAAGCTCTAGAGGACACTGAATGATAATGGGAGGGACAAAAAGAGAGGCAGACCCAAATCTGAGGGCACCACAGCCTGCAAAACCTCTTTCTTTCTCCGAAAGCTGCTTCAGCAGAAGCAAAAACATCAAACTTGTAAAATTTAGAAAAAGTATGTAAGGAGGACCAGGTAGCCGCCTTACAAATCTGTTCCATAGAGACCTCGTTCTTAAAAGGCCCAAGAGGAAGCCACTGCTCTAGTAGAATGAGTCGTAATCCTCTGAGGAGGTTTATGTCCCGCTGTCTCATAAGCTAAGTGAATAACACTCCTTAACCAAAAAGATAAGGAAGTCAAAGAGACCTTCTTACCCTTACGCTTCCCGGAATAGACAACAAACAAGGAAGAAGTTAGTCTAAAATCCTTAGTAGCCTGAAAATAGAACTTCAAGGCACGTACCACGTCCAAATTATGAAGCAAACATTCCTTCGAAGAAGGATTGGAACACAAGGAAGGAATCACAATCTCTTGATTGATGTTGCACTCTGACACGACCTTAGGAAGAAAACCTAACTTAGTATGTAGGACAGCCTTATCAGAATGAAACACCAGATAAGGAGGCTCACATTGCAAGGCAGCAATATTATATACTCTGCGTGCAGAAGCAATAGCCAGTAGAAGAAAACCTTCCAGGACAACAATTTAATGTCAATTTCATGCATAGGCTCAAATGGAGCCATTGCAAAACCTTAAGAACAAGATTTAGACTCCAAGGAGGAGCATTAGATCTAAACACAGGCCTGATCCTAGTCAGGACTGTACATCTGGAAGCTCTGCAAGCCTCTTGTGCAGTAAAACAGATAGGGCCGAAATCTGTCCCCTCAGGGAACTGGCAGAAAGGCCCTTCCAGTCCAACCTGGAGAAACAATTGGATCCTGGCAACCTTAACTTTATGCCAGGAAAATCCATGCTCTTCACACCAGAATAAGTAGGTTCTCCACACCTTATGATAGACGTGACAAGTAACCGGTTTAAGAGCTTGAATGAGAGTATCAATAACTCTCTCAGAAAAAACTCTTGGCTAGGACTAAGCGATCAATCTACACGCAGTCAGCCTCAGAGAATCTAGATTTTGAAGAACATAAGGACCTTGTTCCAGCAGATCCCTGTGACAAAGCAACTTCCACGGAGAAGATGACGACATCCCCACTAGATCCGCAAACCACATCCTTCACATCCAGGATGAAGCAATCAGTATCACTGATGCCTGCCCCTGCTTGATGAGGGCCACTTCATGAGGTAGGAGTGGTAACAGTGGGAAAAGGTCAATTAGACTGAACCTCCAAGGCACTGCTAATGCATCTATTAGCTCCACCTGAGGATCCCTGGACCTCAAACTATATCTGGGTAGCTTCGAATTGAAACGAGACGCCATGAGATCCATCTCCGGCGTCCCCCACCTGTTGCATATCTCCACAAACACTTCGGGATGGAGAAACCATTCCCCCAGATGGAAGGATTGTCTGCTGAGAAAATCTACTTTCCAGTTGTCCACACCTGGAATGTGGATAGCTGACAGCAAACAGCTGTGGGCCTCCGCCCACTCCAAAATCCGAGATACTTCCCTCATTGCGTGGGAGCTTCTCGTTCCACCCTGATGGTTGATGTAAGCCACTGAGGTGATATTGTCTGATTGGAATCTGATAAACTGGGACGAACCCAGAAGGGGCCAAGCCTTCAGAGCATTGAAGATTGCCCAAAGTTCCAGAATGTTGATCAGGAGAGAGCATTCCTCCTGAGTCCACAGGCCCTTTGCCTTCTTGGCACCCCAAACAGCTCCCCATCCTGATAGACTTGCATCCGTAGTCACAATCTCCCAGGATGGTCCTAAGAAGGATGTCCCTTAGGACAGATCTGGACAGAGCCACCAAGAGAGCGATTCTCTTGACCGGTTGCACAGAGAAATCTGTTGAGACAGATCTGAATGATCGTCATTCCACTGCCTCAGCATGCATAGTTGCAACAGTCTGAGACAGAACCTGGCAAAGGGAATGATGTCCATGCTGGACACCATGGGACCAATCCCCTCCATACACTGAGCCATAGGGGGCCTTAAGGAGATCCGGAGGTCAAGACATGCCGAAGCTAGCTTGCAACGTCTCTGGTCTGGTCTCATGGATATGGAGTCCATTATAGTACCCAGGAATACCACCCTAATTTTTCAGAAAATATACATAACTCACAGACAGTTATTATACGGTGCAAAATATGGTAAATATCAACATATTATATATTCTGCATAAACCTAAGAGTATTCAGCATTTGAGTTAATGGAGGAAGTGGAGATAGTGATAAGGGACCTGTTTTAAGGAAAGGAAAGAGAAAAAAGAAGCAGAGGGGGAAAAGAAGAGAACGGAAGGGAGAAGCAGAGAAAATCTTCCCTCGCACTATGTATGTCCAACTTGGTTAGAAGATAGTGTACTGATTTATGTGTAGATGTAAATGGTCAGTGATATGGTACAGTAGCAACCTCTGTTACATATTATGGAGTTCTTTGTTCCCAAGGAAAAATAACGTCAAGTATGAAATCCTGTTTCCCTATAAAACAGTAGTGTCTCTTCTCAAGGGATAGTATATAAGTAAGCTCCATTTCCCATTGTTGGAAGGTGGGGGGGTGTTGTTGTTTCCACAACCGAGGTATGAGTCGTTTGGCACATGTAAGCATCAACTGCAGCAATTTTGTGCGATAGGCGCATTGTATATCTGGGACTGAGTTTAATAAAATCATTGGGGCAGTAATAGAAATTTGAGTACTCAGGGTAGTGTTAATACATTGTTCTATTTGGGCCCAAAAGTTCGACAATTTATCACAGGACCACCAGACATGGGCTAAAGAGCCAACCTCCCCACACTGTCGCCAACAGAACCGATTGGCCCCTGGAAATATTTCAGACAATCTCTGGGGGGTAAGATACCATCGGGAGATGATTTTAGAATTGAGTTCAGTCAATATTAAGGATGTTGAAGCGGAATGTGTCATATGAAAACATCTTGACCAATCCTCTACTGGAAGTCTGAGCTGGAGTTCTGTCTCCCATTTATTAGTGAAGGAGGGTAACCTAGTTGCAGGTGGGATCCTAAGAAGTTTGTGTGTGATGGATAAGTGGGATTTATGTATGTCCAGATTAAGGCATAGTTTTTCAAAAGGTTTAAGTGTACGAAGGCAGTCAGTTCTTTGAGGACAGTCAAGGATAGCCTGTCAGATTTGGAGATAAGAAAACCAGCTGTGAAATGGAGAGCCTAAGGAGTCTCTTAAAGAGATTCTGTCTTTAACCAAAGAAGAGTCCGTAAGTAGAAATATAGGCAGATTTTTGTGGCTCGTGGTTTCAGTCTCAAATTTAAATTGGTGTAGTCGAAAAAAAGAGTGTATTACCTAATATTGGGGTCATGGGTGAGATCGGGGTAGAAAGGGTATTGGGATGCTGGATAAGGGAGTCCCAAATAGCAAGAGTAGTGTTAATACTTTCGTTAAGTTTGATCATGGGGGGTCTGTGGGGTTTGGGAAGCCAACAGAGGTCTCGCATCGAGGTTTCCTGGAGAAGGGCTGCCTCGATTTGTACCCAGATTTTAAATGAAGAATTATGATTCCACGCCAATATTCGAGTGAGGTGTGCCGCCCTATAATATGACAAATTTGGGATATTGAGACCTCCTTCATCTTTTCTCAAGTATAACGTTAGGCGAGACACTCTTGGTTTTTTATAGGACCAGATAAAAGATTCTAACATTTTTTGTTGGGTGCATAAAAATTGTCTTGGTATTGAGATAGGTAGAGCCTGAAATAAATATAGATACTTCGGGATAATCATCATTTTTATGGCATTTATTCGGCCTGTCCAGGATAGGTGGCCCTGTTTGTGCCACGTATTTAGTAATGGGAAAACTACGGTTTGAAGCTTTAGAAAGTTTTCGTGGAACAAATCCTGAGGGTTAGTAGGAATAGTAAGTCCCAAGTATCTTAGAGAGCTTGTGACAGCAAAAGGGGTGTCGTTATGGAGGAAGTCTATTTCTGTGGGACTTATGTGAATGGGAATGATGCTTGATTTCTCCATGTTTATAGAGTAATTAGAGAACTGTTTATATAACTCCAAGACTTGTATGAGGGCAGGGAGAGAGAGGTCTTAGGCGCCTGTAATGTAAAGATAATATCATCTGCAAAAAGAAGACAGGTCTTGACGGATATTGCCAAACTGGATGCCAGTGATATTAGGGTCGTTTCTAATTTGAATTGCAAGTATTTCCACAGTAATGGCAAACAGCAGAGGAGATAATGGGCACCTCTGTCGGGTGCCATTAGATATTGGGAAAGTTTGGGAAATTGTGTCATTAACTTTTATCCTAGCACGGGGGTTATTATATAGTGCTTGCACTCTAGCTATAAATTTGTCTGGGAAACCAAACCTTGACAGGGCCAACCACATAAAATGCCAGTCGACCCTGTCAAAGGCCTTCTCGGCGTCTGTGGAGGGGAGAACAAGGGAGCTGTTAGAGTTGTGAGAAGCAAACAGAGCATGAAGTAGTCTGGTGGTATTATCTTTTGCCTCACGGCCCCTGATGAATCCAATCTGGTCTGGATGGATGACTTTCGGAAGGATAGGATTAAGGAGATTTGCTAGGATCTTAGCATAGATCTTGATGTCAACGTTTATTAAGGAGATTGGCCTATAACTGCCTACGTTGTCCTTAGGTTTATCAGGTTTAGGGATTACTGTAATCATGGCTTCTAATAGAGGCTGGGTGAAAGAAAGACCTTGGTCTATAGACTGAAAGAGTTTGAGTAAATGAGGGCTGACTTTACCAGTTAAAAGTTGATAAAATTTGGACGAAAGGCCATCCGGACCAGGGGATTTACTACCTGGGAGAGATTTGATTGTGCGTATTACTTCCTGTAACGAGATGGGTGCATCTAGTATATCTAGGTCCTCTTGTTAGATCGTGGGGACAGCAATTGAGTCAAGGAATGACTTCATCTTATCTCTCCTCTCCAGTTCGTTTATGTTGTTTTTAATATTATATAGGGAAGTGTAGTATGAGACAAAGCTTTCTGATAAGTCTTCATTTTTTGAGCTAATTGTACCTGAGTAGTTTTTGATTTATTGAATATATGAATTGAGTCTCTGTTTTTTTAGGTATCTCACCAGCATTCGCCCCGCCTTATTAGACTCTGCAAAAAATTTCGCCTTAGAGGTCATGGCACGCATATGCGCGTTTTCAATCAGAAATTTATTAAGAGTGTCTCTTGCTTCCTTAACTTCATTTAGTTTTTGCAAGGATTGAGGTTCTTGTTTATGAGAGTTTTCTTTAGCTAGGAGAATGCTGGTTAGAGAGTCAAACTGGGTAGATCTCTGTTTTTTGAGTTTTGCAGTTAGCTGTATAATGATCCCCCTAATAAAACACTTATAGGATTCCCAATTATTGGCAGCGGTAGTGTCAGAAGAAATATTAAACTCAAAGAATTCATCTGTGTGTTTTATTAATTGGTCAATGATATCGGTATCTGTGAGGATATATTCGTTTAGTCTCCAGTTCAGTCTGTGATTGGGTTTGGATGTCCATCTAAACCTAGATCTAACTAGACTATGGTTGGACCGGGAGGTGTGTGAAATCTTGGAGTCTATTAGATTTGTAAGGAAGGCCTGATCACAGAATATGTAGTCAAGACGTGTGTATGAGCGTTGAGGGTGGGAAAAGAAAGTGAAATCTTTGGTAGTTGTATGCACCATTCTCCATGTGTCAAATAATGTAAGTGATTGTAGTAGAGTGTTGTTGTTATTGATCTGAGAAAGTCTAAGATAGGATCGGCCTGTCGATGTATCCAGGGAAGGATTCGATGGGAAATTAAAGTCTCCTCCTAAAAGGATAGGGCCTTTGGCTATGTCAAGGAGCTTGTTAGTGACTTTGCGGAAGAAACTAGGCGTCGGTTTATTTGGAGCATAAATATTTGCTAGAGTGATGGGTTTACCGTAGTAAAGACCCACCAAGATCAAAATCCTACCCTGAGTGTCGCAGTATTTTTGCAGTAAGTCAAATGGGGCGTTACGTTTAAAGAGGGTGCACACACAGTTATGTCTGGTCGGGTCCGAGCTACGGTAACATTGGTTGTAGTATCTAGTAGGGAGCTTTGGTTCATGAGTTTTTTTAAAGTGAGTTTCCTGGATTATCACAATATCCAGACTCTTTTTATGAAAGTCATATAGGGTGATTGACCTCTTTTCTGCCGAAAGGAAACCTTTTACATTTTGAGTGGCAATAGTGAATGACCCATCAAAATTCGGTGGTTTCATTGTCAGTACTATATATTATGGAATGACAACAAGAAAAACCAGTAGTAAGTGTGGGGAAGTTGAGAAGGGGTTGTATAGATAGGAGGATTGAGATTTCAGAAAGAAGGTTAAAGAGTAGACCAGATCTCGTTTAATCTGGTATAGAAAGTTTAAGTGTAGGCTCTGATGTAAGTATAACACAGGCAAAAGTAAAAAAAGAGGCTGTTAGGCCAGTTGGACATGGAATCTACATGAAGTGAGATTGGAACAGCAAGAGGGTTAAACAGTTCTATGATATTTGTGAACCTTTAACAATACGGCCACATCTCAATTATGACATCTAACCGAGGTAGTAGTGTCTTATAGCTAAAATACAACAAAATGGAATAAAGCAACTCATTTATAGAGCAGATATTCAAAGATAATATGCAATAACATAAGGACACAGAATCTGAATTTTATTTTTTCCCCGGGCAGGCATTTGAGCAATTGGAGACCCTGAAGTACGGTACGGCAACATGACTATGGGGTAAATGTACTATTATATTAAGCATTACATGTGTCGATGCTGGCTGAGTGACAGTGAGAGTATTATGATTACAGCATTTCTCAGACTGACTTATGTAGGGTCTAAATAAAGGTCCATATAGGTTCGTACCAGTAAATGTAACTATATCAACAGTATGGAGTTGTGCTGCCCTTTTTTCATCAGGTTTGAGCTTAACTAGAAAGCATGATATAAGGGGGAGGGTTGTTAGGAAGGTCACGGTACAGTATATTAGTCACGTGCGGGATCGTGAGAATATCTGGGCCACATTGAAAGAGTTATAGGGTGTATCTTCAGTTATCACATTAGGGGGCATACGCCACGGGTATGTGGTGTATAGACACATAAAAAAAAAAAGGAGGTATTATTTTTGTTTTGATAATGGGATTGTTTGGAGTAAACACTTCATACATACACAAAATAAACTGGTGTAACTTTGCAATGATCAGCATATAACAAATAACAAAAGACATGCTATGGAATTTGCCATTTCACAAAAGGTGAAGTGAAACAGATAAGAAAACATTCAACAGATCCGTAACCATAACAGTTCTAGCTGGGTCACAGCAACCTAGAAAACTATAAGAGCAGTTATTTCTCACAACAGCAAAATCTTGAAACAAATAGTCCAAAAAGTCTCTAGACAAAGTCTCTGTAAAGCCTGGGAGAAAGGAATATCAAGTTAATAGAGTAAAGTTATTAACAATCAGATTATATATTTACGTGTCCTTTCTCAAAGAGGATCATTGGCTGTATTGGCAGGGTTAAGTTGTCTTCTTTTATTCTGCTTCATTGTAGAGTCCTGCCAAGGACGTCTCTGAGGTTTGGGGGGTTCTTGTTTAGCTGGTGCTGATGGTTGAATGGAAGAATCAGCCAAATCTGGGGGAGGTAATCCCAGCTGTTGACAGAACTGTTCAGCGTCTGGTGGAAAGAGACACTCAAATTTTCTTCCATTCTGGACCACAATGATCGAGGTTGGGAAACCCCACCTATATGGAATTTTTAGGGTGCGTAGATGGGAGGTCAAGAATGAAAAATCTTTTCTCTTTTGGAGTGTTCGAGCTGAAAGGTCTTGAAATACTTGTATACGCTGACCTTGGAACATGAAAGCCAGTTGTTTTCTGGAGTGGCTGTAGATAAGCTCCCTATGCTGGAAGTTCTGGAAATGTACAATTACATCTCGGGGGGGCGAACATTCAGGGGGCTTAGGGCGGAGTGATCTGTGGGCCCTATCAAGGATGATTTCAGGAGGATCATCAGAGCTATTTTTCATTAAATCTGCAAATAATGAATGTAGATAGCCCTGAATTTCTGCCCTGAGAACCGTTTCAGGAATTCCTCTGAATCTTAAGTTACTTCTTCTAGAGCGATTCTCCAGATCGTCTAATTTGTCTTCTAATTCTACCATATGTTGGTGGTGTTGGAAGGCTTTTGTAGAAAGGTTTGCTATTTTTTGAGCTGCTATATACTCATGTTCTTCCAATGTATCCACTCTATAGCGAAGGTCAGAAATGTCTTTCTTTAGGTCCGCGCATTCAGTTTTAATGCACGCTTTAACTTGTTCAATTAGGGCTTCCATAGCTCCATAAGTGATAGTGTCATCTTTTCCTATTTCAATACTTTGTGCTTGTTCTTCCATTGTTGCATCTGTAGCCTCACAAGAGCTTTCATCTTGAGGTATTTGCAGAGGTTCTAGATCCTTGTTAGATCTCTGTTTATCTGTCTGCTTGAAAAAGGAGCTCATTGCACCCTGGGATGCAGGGACCGTTTTCTGAGATTTATCGCTCCGTGTTAATTTTCTTTGTGACATTGTTGAGGGGTAAAAAGATGATTAGAGGTACCAGTGTTTAGAGAGCAGCCTGAACTTAGCTCTAATAAGACACAACTCCCCAGGGATTTTGCTCTCACAGAGTGATTACGGAGAAGGGCAATGGATATGTCCCACTGCTACCAGGAGCAGTGGGAAAGGGAGGGGGAGTGTGAATAATATTCCAAGGGAGTGTATAACACAAGTGTGTAGCTGTTTAACTGCTTCTTTTTTTGGAGTGCAAATATCCCGTAATACAAGATACAGTGAGTAATCAATTGATAGAAGATTTCTGTGTAGGCTTGGCAAAGATAGTTACTTACACAGATCCCCGAGTCTGCAAAGTTCTGTGACGCAGCATCAAACCAGCATGGCTGTCGCGGTAGCGGTCTAGGTATCACCTTTAAATCCAAACTTTTCTCGTCATATTCGATTCAGGGTGTTCACCGTGTGTTCCGGAGCAAGTATTCAGGCTCTACATAGAGATATCTCCCAAAATGCTGTTGTTGCATACTTATATGTCCAACTCGCTTAGAGAGCTTCAATGAAGTGCGACCATCTTTGTCAGCCACTCGCCCCGCCTCAAGAGAACTCTTTTTTAGGTTTATCTTCCATCCGTGGGATCAAAGAAGAGAGAGAAGAGATTCCAACCTATGACCTCCAGGACCCATGAATCCTGCACGTCCCCGAACTAAGCGTCTGAAAAGTCTGCCCCCTACACGATCCAGAGCTGGATCGGGGGCTGGCCCTTCATGCCGATTTAGTCTCGGCGGGCTTCTTGCTCTGCTTTGACTTATTCCAGGACTGAGCTGGCTTCCAAGTATTCTTTTAGTTTGCTCGGCTTAGCGGAGGACTGCTGTCGTTGGGATTTATCTGAACAAAAATAAGAAACTTGTCCCTTAGACAATGGAGTCCAGGCCTGGACCAAACAAAATCTTTCCCTTAAAGGGGAGAGAAAAGTCTGGACTTAGGAGTCATATCTGCAGACCAGGACTTCAGCCAGAGTGCCCGACGGGCCTGAACCAAAAAGCCAGAAGCATTTTGCATTTTGGCGAATAATATGCATGTTTGCATCACAGATAAAAGAAACATAATTTATGTAAGAACTTACCTGATAAATTCATTTCTTTCATATTAGCAAGAGTCCATGAGCTAGTGACGTATGGGATATGCATTCCTACCAGGAGGGGCAAAATTTCCCAAACCTCAAAATGCCTATAAATACACCCCTCACCACACCCACAATTCAGTTTAATGAATAGCCAAGAAGTGGGGTGATAAAAAAGTGCGAAAGCATATAAAATAAGGAATTGGAATAATTGTGCTTTATAAAAAATCATAACCACCACAAAAAAAGGGCGGGCCTCATGGACTCTTGCTAATATGAAAGAAATGAATTTATCAGGTAAGTTCTTACATAAATTATGTTTTCTTTCATGTAATTAGCAAGAGTCCATGAGCTAGTGATGTATGGGATAATGATTACCCAAGATGTGGATCTTTCCACACAAGAGTCACTAGAGAGGGAGAGATAAAATAAAGACAGCCAATTCCTGCTGAAAATAATCCACACCCAAAATAAAGTTTAACGAAAAACATAAGCAGAAGATTTAAACTGAAACCGCTGCCTGAAGTACTTTTCTACCAAAAACTGCTTCAGAAGAAGAAAATACATCAAAATGGTAGAATTTAGTAAAAGTATGCAAAGAGGACCAAGTTGCTGCTTTGCAAATCTGATCAACCGAAGCTTCATTCCTAAACGCCCAGGAAGTAGAAACTGACCTAGTAGAATGAGCTGTAATTCTCTGAGGCAGAGTTTTACCCGACTCAACATAGGCAAGATGAATTAAAGATTTCAACCAAGATGCCAAAGAAATGGCAGAAGCTTTCTGGCCTTTTCTAGAACCGGAAAAGATAACAAATAGACTAGAAGTCTTTCGGAAAGATTTAGTAGCTTCAACATAATATTTCAAAGCTCTAACAACATCCAAAGAATGCAACGATTTCTCCTTAGAATTCTTAGGATTAGGACATAATGAAGGAACCACAATTTCTCTACTAATGTTGTTGGAATTCACAACTTTAGGTAAAAATTCAAAAGAAGTTCGCAACACCGCCTTATCCTGATGAAAAATCAGAAAAGGAGACTCACAAGAAAGAGCAGATAATTCAGAAACTCTTCTGGCAGAAGAGATGGCCAAAAGGAACAAAAAACTTTCCAAGAAAGTAATTTAATGTCCAATGAATGCATAGGTTCAAACGGAGGAGCTTGAAGAGCCCCCAGAACCAAATTCAAACTCCAAGGAGGAGAAATTGACTTAATGACAGGTTTTATACGAACCAAAGCTTGTACAAAACAATGAATATCAGGAAGAATAGCAATCTTTCTGTGAAAAAGAACAGAAAGAGCAGAGATTTGTCCTTTCAAGGAACTTGCGGACAAACCTTTATCTAAACCATCCTGAAGAAACTGTAAAATTCTCGGAATTCTAAAAGAATGCCAAGAAAAATTATGAGAAATACACCAAGAAATATAAGTCTTCCAGACTCTATAATATATCTCTCTAGATACAGATTTACGAGCCTGTAACATAGTATTAATCACAGAGTCAGAGAAACCTCTTTGACGAAGAATCAAGCGTTCAATCTCCATACCTTTAAATTTAAGGATTTCAGATCCTGATGGAAAAAAGGACCTTGTGACAGAAGGTCTGGTCTTAACGGAAGAGTCCACGGTTGGCAAGAGGCCATCCGGACAAGATCCGCATACCAAAACCTGTGAGGCCATGCCGGAGCTACCAGAAGAACAAACGAGCATTCCTTCAGAATCTTGGAGATTACTCTTGGAAGAAGAACTAGAGGCGGAAAGATATAGGCAGGATGATACTTCCAAGGAAGAGATAATGCATCCACTGCCTCCGCCTGAGGATCCCGGGATCTGGACAGATACCTGGGAAGTTTCTTGTTTAGATGGGACGCCATCAAATCTATTTCTGGAAGTTCCCACATTTGAACAATCTGAAGAAATACCTCTGGGTGAAGAGACCATTCGCCCGGATGCAACGTTTGGCGACAGATAATCCGCTTCCCAATTGTCTACACCTGGGATATGAACCGCAGAGATTAGACAGGAGCTGGATTCCGCCCAAACCAAAATTCGAGATACTTCTTTCATAGCCAGAGGACTGAGTTCCTCCTTGATGATTGATGTATGCCACAGTTGTGACATTGTCTGTCTGAAAACAAATGAACGATTCTCTCTTCAGAAGAGGCCAAAACTGAAGAGCTCTGAAAATTGCACGGAGTAACAAAATATTGATTGGTAATCTCACCTCCTGAGATTCCCAAACTCCTTGTGCCGTCAGAGATCCCCACACAGCTCCCCAACCTGTCAGACTTGCATCTGTTGAAATTACAGTCCAGGTCGGAAGCACAAAAGAAGCCCCCTGAATTAAACGATGGTGATCTGTCCACCACGTTAGAGAGTGTCGAACAATCGGTTTTAAAGATATTAATTGAGATATCTTTGTGTAATCCTTGCACCATTGATTCAGCATACAAAGCTGAAGAGGTCGCATGTGAAAACGAGCAAAGGGGATCGCGTCCGATGCAGCAGTCATAAGACCTAGAATTTCCATGCATAAGGCTACCGAAGGGAATGATTGTGACTGAAGGTTTCGACAAGCTGCAATCAGTTTTAGACGTCTCTTGTCTGTTAAAGACAGAGTCATGGACACTGAATCTATCTGGAAACCCAGAAAGGTTACCCTTGTCTGAGGAATCAATGAACTTTTTGGTAAATTGATCCTCCAACCATGATCTTGAAGAAACAACACAAGTCGATTCGTATGAAATTCTGCTAAATGTAAAGACTGAGCAAGTACCAAGATATCGTCCAAATAAGGAAATACCACAATACCCTGTTCTCTGATTACAGACAGAAGGGCACCGAGAACCTTTGTAAAAATTCTTGGAGCTGTAGCTAGGCCAAACGGCAGAGCCACAAACTGGTAATGCTTGTCCAGAAAAGAGAATCTCAGGAACCGATAATGATCTGGATGAATCGGAATATGCAGATATGCATCCTGTAAATCTATTGTGGACATAAAATTCCCTTGCTGAACAAAAGGCAAGATAGTCCTTACAGTTACCATCTTGAACGTTGGTATCCTTACATAACGATTCAATATTTTTAGATCCAGAACTGGTCTGAAGGAATTCTCCTTCTTTGGTACAATGAAGAGATTTGAATAAAACCCCATCCCCTGTTCCTGAACTGGAACTGGCATAATTACTCCAGTCAACTCTAGATCTGAAACACAATTCAGAAATGCTTGAGCTTTTACTGGATTTACTGGGACACGGGAAAGAAAAAATCTCTTTGCAGGAGGTCTCATCTTGAAACCAATTCTGTACCCTTCTGAAACAATGTTCTGAATCCAAAGATTGTGAACAGAATTGATCCAAATGTCTTTGAAAAAACGTAACCTGCCCCCTACCAGCTGAGCTGGAATGAGGGCCGCACCTTCATGTGGACTTAGAAGCAGGCTTTGCCTTTCTGGCTGGCTTGGATTTATTCCAGATTGGAGATGGTTTCCAAACTGAAACTGCTCCTGAGGATGAAGGATCAGACTTTTGTTCTTTGTTGAAACGAAAGGAACGAAAACGATTATTAGCCCTGTTTTTACCCTTAGATTTTTTATCCTGTGGTAAAAAAGTTCCTTTCCCACCAGTAACAGTTGAAATAATAGAATCCAACTGAGAACCAAATTTGTTACCCTGGAAAGAAATGGAAAGTAGAGTTGATTTAGAAGCCATATCAGCATTCCAAGTCTTAAGCCATAAAGCTCTTCTAGCTAAAATAGCTAGAGACATAAACCTGACACCAACTCTGATAATATCAAAGATGGCATCACAGATAAAATTATTAGCATGCTGAAGAAGAATAATAATATCATGAGAATCATGATGTGTTACTTGTTGCGCTAAAGTTTCCAACCAAAAAGTTGAAGCTGCAGCAACATCAGCCAAAGATATAGCAGGTCTAAGAAGATTACCTGAACACAGATAAGCTTTTCTTAGAAAGGATTCAATTTTCCTATCTAAAGGATCCTTAAACGAAGTACCATCTGACGTAGGAATAGTAGTACGTTTAGCAAGGGTAGAAATAGCCCCATCAACTTTAGGGATTTTGTCCCAAAATTCTAATCTGTCAGACGGCACAGGATATAATTGCTTAAAACGTTTAGAAGGAGTAAATGAATTACCCAATTTATCCCATTCTTTGGAAATTACTGCAGAAATAGCATTAGGAACAGGAAAAACTTCTGGAATAACCACAGGAGATTTAAATACCTTATCCAAACGTTTAGAATTAGTATCCTCTATTTCTAAAGCAATTAGAACTTCTTTAAGTAAAGAACGAATAAATTCCATTTTAAATAAATATGAAGATTTATCAGCATCAACCTCTGAGACAGAATCCTCTGAACCAGAAGAGTCATCAGAATCAGAATGATGATGTTCATTTAAAAATTCATCTGTAGGGAGAGAAGTTTTAAAAGATTTTTTACGTTTACTAGAAGGAGAAATAACAGACATAGCCTTCTTTATGGATTCAGAAACAAAATCTCTTATGTTATCAGGAACATTCTGCACCTTAGATGTTGAAGGAACTGCAACAGGCAATGGTACTTTACTAAAGGAAATATTATCTGCATTAACAAGTTTGTCATGACAATCAATACAAACAACAGCTGGAGGAATAGCTACCAAAAGTTTACAGCAGATACACTTAGCTTTGGTAGATCCAGCACTAGACAGCGATTTTCCTGTAGTATCTTCTGACTCAGATGCAACGTGAGACATCTTGCAATATGTAAGAGAAAAAACAACATATAAAGCAAAATTGATCAAATTCCTTAAATGACAGTTTCAGGAATGGGAAAAAATGCCAAAGAACAAGCTTCTAGCAACCAGAAGCAATGAAAAATGAGACTTAAATAATGTGGAGACAAAAGCGACGCCCATATTTTTTAGCGCCAAATAAGACGCCCACATTATTTGGCGCCTAAAAGCTTTTGGCGCCCAAAATGACGCCACATCCGGAACGCCGACATTTTTGGCGCAAAATAACGTCAAAAAATGACGCAACTTCCGGCGACACGTATGACGCCGGAAACGGAAAATAATTTTTGCGCCAAAAAAGTCAGCACCAAGAATGACGCAATAAAATGAAGCATTTTCAGCCCCCGCGAGCCTAACAGCCCACAGGGAAAAAGAGTCAAATTTTTTGAAGGTAAGAAAAAATGATTAAATCAAATGCATTATCCCAAATATGAAACTGACTGTCTGAAAAATAAGGAAAGTTGAACATTCTGAGTCAAGGCAAATAAATGTTTGAATACATATATTTAGAACTTTATAAACAAAGTGCCCAACCATAGCTTAGAGTGTCACAGAAAATAAGATTTACTTACCCCAGGACACTCATCTACATGTTTGTAGAAAGCCAAACCAGTACTGAAACGAGAATCAGCAGAGGTAATGGTATATATAAGAGTATATCGTCAATCTGAAAAGGGAGGTAAGAGATGAATCTCTACGACCGATAACAGAGAACCTATGAAATAGACCCCATAGAAGGAGATCACTGCATTCAAATAGGCAATACTCTCCTCACATCCCTCTGACATTCACTGCACGCTGAGAGGAAAACCGGGCTCCAACTTGCTGCGGAGCGCATATCAACGTAGAATCTAGCACAAACTTACTTCACCACCTCCATCGGAGGCAAAGTTTGTAAAACTGAATTGCGGGTGTGGTGAGGGGTGTATTTATAGGCATTTTGAGGTTTGGGAAACTTTGCCCCTCCTGGTAGGAATGTATATCCCATACGTCACTAGCTCATGGACTCTTGCTAATTACATGAAAGAAATTAGCAATTCTTAAGACCTTAATTATTTCCTAGATAACATCAAGAGGACCCTCCACCTTGATTAAATCCAATAAGGAGTTGCACCAGTAGGTAGCTGCTCCAGCAACAACCACTGCTGGTTAAAACAAATATCCCGTATGTTGAAACATTTTTCTTAGAAGAGTTTCGATCTTTTTATCCATCGGCTCTCTGAAGGATGAGTTATCTTCAAGTGGGATAGTAGTATATACAACTTTTGGGATTGGTAGATTATTTATACCCAGCATTGTTACCAGTATTTTTCAGCTGTATGATAAATTTCTAAGCAATTTTTGATGCATAAACCAGGATTTAATGGGCAGGTCATACAGAGAAAATGTGAATTTTTCCTTACTCCCTTTTTGTGCAAACATTGCAGCGTTTTTAGGACCAGGCCGTCTTTGCTGTAGAGGGGATATAACTGGGGAAATGTCTGCCAGTTAGTAGTGCCATGTTCTCACATTGATTGAGGTTTGGGGGAATTTCTCTATTTTCAAATAAAAGGCTTGTAATCACCTCTATTGGGCAATTTATGAAATAGAGCTCTTTGCCTGAAGCAGAAGTTTTGTGTAAATCATATGGAGAGCAAGCTTTTTATACCAGATTTTCTTATGGCAAGATAAGGCTTTATTATTCAAAGAGGTCTAATCCACCCATGTATTTGTTGTACTTTACAATGAAAACTTTTTTTTGCATTTGTCTCCTTTAATCTCCTTTGCTGTGGGAAACCTTTATGATTTTTTTCGAATTGTTCCACAGGCTACGGTTTCAAAGAAATATAACATATTAAAAAGGGGAATACCAGTATAATAATTAACATAACAATGACACCCATGTCCTAAAAAGGAATGAATGAGGTCCCAAACAATTTTCTCACTTGTTGTAAGGTAAGGTAGGCATTCAGGACAATCTTACTGGCAGTCTTTCTCCTCATATACTCTAAACTTTTGTATGTAGCCTGTGCTACTTTCACACAGTTTCTAAAATGTAATACCAAAACATGCTCTTTTGGAGGGGATATACTGTTTAAAATTCATATCTTGCTCTGGGCATTACTCCTGAGAACAGAGATGTTGAAAATACAGGGTGGGTGGACCAATACAAATTTATGCTTGGCTTATGTATGAAGCCTACAGTAAGAGTGATCTCCCAACATTTTTTTTAAATTCTTCAATGTCTGTTAGGATCCAATTATTAGTTTTGTAAATCTGTTATTTCTGGGCCAAGCACTGCTATGAGTAAATATTAGTTTGGTATACTATTACTTCTAATATAATATCTGACAAATAGTTTTGATGGTTTGAAATTAGTTATGTCTACATTGATACCAGCAGACTTGGTAAAATCAGGAATTTCAGGGCTATAAAAATGAGGGCAATTCCAAATTAAATTGTCACCTCAAAACTCTTTAAATTGCTCTTGAGGAGATTAGGCATTTGATGTTTTTTGGGGGGGCAATATTGGGCTCGGCATCAGGGTCACTTGTTTCCTTGCTCTCTAAATTAGGATGGTATTCTGACTCAGAAGGGTCAAGATCAAAGTCTGTATGATTATAAATTTTGTATTCCTCAACAATATAAAATCTTTTTGCCATTTTTAGTTTGCCAAATCTATAATATACATCTTGCCGCAATGAAACCAAAATTCTGGTAGCATAATATAGTGCAGATTACTTCTGTGCTCTCTCTGCCTAAAATAATTCCAATAAAAAAAAAAAAAAGCTTATTTTTTTAAATGTATTATTGTTTGTGTTATGCTGTACGATAGGTTTGGTTTGAAAAATATGGATTATTTTACTGTCCCAGGATGCAGTCTTATCAAGACTCTTGAATGTTATTTCTCTTAATGTACCCAATAACGGGACTAATACAAACAAGCTCCTGCAAATATCAACCAATGACTGTATGTTGAAGTGTCAGGGTTCTGCATTCTACAGAATACACTTCAGCCCCTCTGGGGGGGGGGGGGTGAAAATACTAAAGAGTTAAGCTAGAGAAAAAGCCTTTAATTGTGCATAAATAAACATTTTTATGGGACATGGTATTTTTAACAGTATCTGTGTGAGGATGCACCTACTCAACAGCAGGGGGGGATAATTTTACGTCTAGTGTAGCAAGTAATGCATTGAATTTCAAGTTCAAGATCAAATGTAAGATTAAACATAGTAAATCACCTGCCAATCGTGTAAGGTTTAATACATTGTACATATTCAGACAGGGGTGTAACTATACAGCAGTCTCAGAGGTCTCTATTGAGACCAAGCCCACAACTCTAGAGGGCCCATCTGGCCTTGCAGTAAGTAGTGGCGACTGGGCTCCACCTGCATCATGCCTGGCCTGTGTCAGCTATAAAACAGAGATCACAGTTTAAGGAACATTGACATATTTGCCTTTACAACATGGTGGCAGGGTTTCCAAGATGGTTGTCAAAGTGTTACTGTACAGAAAAACCTACCACCATATTTGTACAGGAAGTCTGCAAAAGTGCATGTACTCTAGAGCAGACTAAATAAGGGAGAAGCAGCTCTTCTTATGCCTATGTGGCTATCAGCTCAGCTTCTGCTATTTGCAAACAACCGGAAAGTTAGCTGTTGAAATGGGAAGCTCTGCCACAGCCTTTATCCTGGGGACCAACAAGGTCTAGTTATTCCCTCTCAGAGGGTGTTTTCCCAAACACTAAATTCTGTTAATACGTGTGCAATACTAAGAACCCTTTATACAATGGGGTCAATTTACTAAGCAGCGGACGCTGCTTATTTTGCACGAGACTTCCGGAAACAGGAGTTAAGAAGCAGCGGTCTTAAGACCACTGCTTCTTAACTCATTTGCGACCTCTGTGGTGGCGGACTGCAATCATCCCGATCAAATACGATCGGCCACTAGCAGGGGTGTCAATCATCCCGATTTGCTGTGAATGTGCAGGGGGCGGCATTGCACAAGCATTTCCCGAGAGAGAGAGCCTACCTAGGTTTAGCTTCCAACTAAGAATGCCAATAGAACAAAGCAAAATTAGTGATAAAAGTAAATTGGAAAGGTGTTTAAAATTGCAAGCCCTATTTGAATAAGTCTCTAAAATGTCTCCCTGTGGCCATTTCAAAATGCTTTGTACATATACAACATAATACATCCTTTTGAAATATTTGCAAAGATGTCAAAAAAGACCATGTTGAGGCTTTATCAAGTTCCTACAGGTGGAGAGAGAGTGTGAGAGAGAAAGAGAGACAAGCCCAGTGCAATATAGTACTGCGTGAAATGAGTTTTTTGCACTTACACTTTGTGCTTTGCATTTTATATAACTCTAAACTTCAGATTTGGTCCTTTAATTTTAATATATTTAGATCCAGCAGTTTTTTTTACAAATTCTAAATTATGTTATGAAACTAATTAGGATCATACTTTATATTTTTCTGTGAATCTTTTACAAATGATATTGAACTTTGTATTTTCTCTATTTTAAAGTAAAAAAAAACTTCAGAAAGTCTGAGGGATAGGGGAGTTATTTAGGCTAGCCATGAATATATGTCTGAAGCTCTCACAATTCTAGTGAAATGATGTAAGCATTTTAACTCCTTGTGCCATATGGACGTAAGTACTACGCCAAACAGTGCTTTGCCCCGCATACTGTATTGACTGAGTACCTATGTCCAACACAGAGGTGCATGCTGTGGTAAATGCGGTCAAGCTTAAATTAAAAATAAAATATTTGGGTGTTTCCATAAAGCTTTTAGCTAATTTTTTTGTGTAAATAGATGACAACCTTTGACTTTAATTATCAACATTTCTCAAGACACACAAATGTATGTACATATGCACACAGTCACACAAAAACGCATATACATACTAACACACGCTCACAAAAAAAAAAGTTTGATGAACATTTGTCTTTACACTTTCAATCAACAATGAATTTTGAAGCAGCTCTCATGTAATACACTTGTAATGGACATAACATTTCCCACCATGCATGCATAGATTCTCTTTTTAGTAAGCTAAGATGGTGAATGAGTAATTTGCTTCCTTTAACACAAAACTGACCCTCAACAAACAGAAAACGAAAACCATTTCTTGTTTAAATGACAGCTCTGAAAATAACTGTAGGCAGCTCGTACATATTTTATCCCCATGTATCTATATGTGCAGTTCTGAGAACATACTGAATCAAGTTATTCAAAGTGGTTCCCTTTGATGGAAACAAGAGACCAAGGAGAGGGAGAGGACTGACAGAGGAAAGAGAGAGTGGAGACAGAAGAGAGAGACAAGGTAGAGAGATGAGGAGAAAGAGAGAAGAAAGAGATGAGAGGACAGAGAAAATATTTATTTTGTTGGCAAGGTCATTTGTGATTCAGCACAATGGCTGATATATATTATGCATGTATAAAGTTGACATTGAAGTTTATATAACAATATTTGTTCAGTCCTTCCTATGTATTTATTTTTTGTAATTTCCTAGTAGAAATGGGAAAGCGAGATATAGATGACTTACATACATGCCGGCTTCTTTTCTGCGGTAAAAAAATGGCACTTTCCTTTAACACAGTAATGTTTATATTTTTTAGGGCAACGAGAAAAATGACCACTCCCTTTTGAAATTTCAAAGAGTCCTAAAGCATGAAAAGAAAAATATATATATATGTTAGAACGAAATAACCATTTTCTTTTTCTTTTTAAGAAAACTTCTAAAACAATTTCCATATTAAACACCACAAATGACTACCTAGAGGTTATTTTATTTTATTTCTAGCTTTTATTTAAAAAAAAGATAGATAAAATTAGATGACTTCTATCTGTGCTAAACTTGTTGTATAGCACAATTGTTTATACATTGTTCTCTAATAAATATAGCCCAGTCGCACTGTCTCCTTGACTATGCCCAACTACATTGATTTAAATCAAAATGTCATATCTGGTTTTGCGGATGTCTACTTTCATTTGCCATGTCAACTCCCATACACAAATGGATCCAGTGAAGTGTTGCCAAAAAACATAACTTATGCTTACCTGATAAATTAATCTCTTTCATGGTCATAAGATTCCACAATACATTACTCCTGTGAATTACTCTCCCTGCCACTAGGAGGAGGCAAAGATTCCCAAACCCCTAGAGCGCTATATAACCTCTCCAACCTCTAAGGTAGTTAGTCTTGATGTACAGCCAAGCAGAAGGTAGGAAAAGAAAAAATATAGAAGCTGGGGAAACAGAAGAAAGAAGGCAGAAGAAACCACCACCACCTTATTACAGAGTGGGGTCTTGTGGACTCTTACCACCATGAAATAAATTAAATTTATCAGGAAAGCATAAATTAGGTTTTCTTTCATAAATGTGGTAAGAGGCCATGATTCATCACTACTGGGAACCAATACCAAAGCTGTAGAGAGTCCATGAGTAATGGAGGAAAATAGGATATATATCTATTTTTTTTACCTATACGAAAACTAAATCCAGAATTCTCTTAAGAAAATTCTAATTATCTATGCACTTAAAATAACCTACAGGCAAAATTAAGCTGAAACCACAGCCTGAAGTGCTTTCCTACCAAAAGCTGCCTCAGAAGAAGCAAAGACATCAAAATAGTAGTATTTAATAAAAGTGTGCAAAGAAGACCAAAGACCTTGCATATTTGCTTTAATTAGGGGTGGGGTTTGTGTTTCACTGTCTGAGGAAGGGGATACCATCCCCGAAAACGTTACATTAAAGGCATGATTTTTGCAAGACCAGTGAGTGCAAGCCATCATTTGTTATATATACATACATACATACATACGGGTATACCTCACTTTACAACGCTTCACTTTCCAGCGCTTTGCTAATACAGCGCTTTCTGGAGCTGAAGTTCAACCTCCAAGGATTTGAAACAGTGCTGTAATTATCGAGAGATTGTGAGAAAAATGACTGGCACCACTTTGTTTACAGCATTACAGTGCAATCTGTGTCTCAGTGCTACAGTCTGGCAAATTGTACTACAGTACTTGTCACTATTTTACAGATACAGTATTTATTGAATACTGTACTGTGCTAGCACTAGTGCACCCCTAATATATGTTAGTTCAGCAGGGCTCCGGTCCCTAACCCGCTGTTTGAGCGGGGGAGAAAGAGAAAAAAAAAAAAAAAAAAAGGGACCTCCTCACATTCCCACTACAGGACTTCCCACTACAGAACTCTGCCTCACTCCACAAGATTCTCCCCTAGTTTTAAAAGCTTCAAGCACTCCCTAAAGACTCTACTGTTCAGGGATGCATACAACCTACACTAACCTTTCCTAAACCTAGTTCCTGTCCTACTTTGCTATCCCCTTGAAACCCCTTAGCATGTAAGCCTATGAGCCCAGCTGTTTCTAGATCTCCTTCATAAGATCCGACTTCAAACAGTGCAACTCTTGGGAGGGCCCTCTATCCATTTGATCTCTAGAAATGTTACCTTGT